>NC_068360.1:82007058-82194558 GCF_020536995.1 Dreissena polymorpha | reverse complement strand
TACCACGATTACCATCATCAACATCACTATAACTAAAACCACCATCATCAGCATCACAATCATCACAACCGTCACCAAATCATCAACAACACAATCACCACCACTGTCACCAATTAATCACCATCACGACCACCACCATCACCACCAATATCACCATCACAACCATCACCGCCACTACAACCACCATCATCACCACCACCATGTTATTCACCATTATCACCACCCCCACCATAGCAAGGACCATCTCCACAAATACCACCACCACCAACACCAATACCACCATCACCATAACCCTCATCACAACCATCAACAAACTCACTATCATCACCACCATCACCACCACTATCACCATTACCATCATCCCCACTATCACCACCACCATAAACACCATAATCTCCATCAACCATAATCACCAACAACACCATCACCACAAACATCACTTTCATGACCATCCCCACCACCATCCCCACCAACACCATAATTTCTGTCACCATCATCGTCGTCATCGCCCACACAACCACCATCACCACCATCACAACCACCATCACAACCACCATCACCCCAAAAACTTCCATCACCATCACAATCACCACCATCACCACCTATATCTCCACCAACACCACCATCACCACTACCAATTCCACCACAATCACCACCACCACCAGAGCCATACCAACAATCAGCAACAACATGACAAATTACCTCCATCATCACCATCATTGTCATTTCCACCACCACCACCATCACAATCACCACCATCACCACCTTTATCTTCACAATCACCACCATCACAAGAACCACCACCACCATTACCACCATCAATACCACTATAACCCCTCTCCACTTCCATCACCACCACCACCATCGCCCCCTTCAACACCATTACCATCATTATCAACCACAATCCCTTTTACCATCTCTACCATCATCACAACCACCATCACCATCTTCCCCATCATCACCACCACTACCACCACCATGACAATCACCACCGCCATCACCTTCACCACCAACAGCACCACCTCCATCACAATCACTACAACCACCGTTATCACAAACACCACCATAACCATCACCATAACGACACCACAACTATCGCCTTCACCATCATCACTATCATCACCAACATCACCAACACCACAATCAACACCACCACCATTACCACCACCGTCACCACTATCAAAACTAACGTCACAACCATTCACCACGTCACAACTATAACCTTAACCATCACCACCACCACCACAAACCCCATCAACAACATCATCGCCATCACCCCATAACATTAACCACGATCATCATCGCCATCATCACCATCGCCAACAACATCACAGCCATCACCACCCCACCACCACAATAACCACAA
Organism: Dreissena polymorpha; assembly: GCF_020536995.1. Classification (NCBI taxonomy): domain Eukaryota; kingdom Metazoa; phylum Mollusca; class Bivalvia; order Myida; family Dreissenidae; genus Dreissena; species Dreissena polymorpha. Next base: position 82,193,192 of record NC_068360.1, on the reverse strand, counting down.
TCACTAGCACTATCACCATTTCAACAATCACCATCAATATCATCATCATCTTGCAAATCATCATTATTTCCTTGTTTATCTAACAAAATGTATTTTCTTATAAATAGTAACTATACATGGACACATTAGGTATGTGTGTTTGTATTTTACGGATTTTTTTGCATATATATATATATATATATATATATATATATATATATATATTATTCAGTCGCTCCAATTTCTTTAATATGCAACGATGTTCAGCCTTCATTGATCGTCTTAATTGAGGAATCTTCATGGCATCCGTAAACGTTGCGCCATACTTCTTCAGCAGTGGAGACGGATCGTGTTAGTGTCCCATCTGACACGAACTGGAAACTGACCTAAACATAAATCAAACGCTACTTTATTGAAAATTAACAATTTTATGTACCTGGTTTTCTCCATCTCCAGATCTTACCCCCGCCGAATACACACATTGAAAAGCAGATCAATGTATTTACACCGCATATAAATGCAAAAAAATAAGAATAAATCAAATCGAATAAACAGTGTTGTCTGTCTGCATAGCATCAGCAGTAATGCTTACCGAAGGAAGTCAACAACAATCGCACATCACAATTATCTCTTTAAGCATACCTGTCTAACGTCATCTTTGGGCTTTAAAAAATGCTATCACATATCTTTGTATTCACAGCAATGGCAGAGATGACGGTCCATACTTCAGTCTGGTATATGTGACATTCAGCGGTTGACCATGGTGTCTCGGAACCCATGTTGAGTTCCTGCCCTTATTCCAATGCACGAACAACTGTTGAACAAACATATGTTAGAGATACAACCACGACGTATATTGGATACAGACAAAGAATACATCGCCAATATTTTTTGTCCAAATATATTGATTAAATTGTTAAGTGTTCCAAATGACCATGCGCTATATTTTTTCCAAATTAGTTGCAGATAAATAACATAAACACGTATAAGCAAATATAGGTAAATTAGAATACGTCAATTTGTAACAAAATGTCAGAGTTTACGTTATACTGCAGCACTGAAAAAGAGATTAGATGATGCAAGACCTTACTTTTTGCCTTTGGTAAACAGTACTACTGTTGGAAAACAAAACGAACACGCTATTGATTAGACTTGATTTTCAGAGCTAAGGCGTTTTAACACTGTTTACACTGACTCGGACTCGCTTACGCACCATCGACCCGCGTCAGTGTGTTTACGCTTGCGGGAAAAAAAGTGTGTCTCTCGCTGTAAACTGAGGAGCCTAAGGTCATCTTTGACCTTTAAAAATGATATCACTTATCTTTTTATTGACAGCAATAGCAGAGATGACGGTCCATACTTTAGTCTGGTATAGGTGACCTTCAGCGGTTGACCATGGTGTATCGGAGCCCATGTAGAGTTCCTGCCCTTATCCTAATGCACGGACAGCTGTTGAACAAACGTATATTAGAGATACCACCCACGACGTATATTGGATACAGACAAAGAATTTGTCCATATTATATTTTGTCAAAATCTATTGATTTAAGTTTAAAAAAGGTTTCAACTTACAATGTGCTGCATGTATATTTTAAAGTATTTCCCTAACCTAAGTCATCAATACAATGGGCCCTTACCATATAAACTGACACTAAATGATCTTCGTGAGTCAGCACATCTGAACTCTACGAGGACTACAGCTTGACTACGCAGAATACGTTCAATCCGGTAATAAAGTCCGAGCCAATCCAACCATGAGGTTACAATGCACCAACAATTAGTGGAAATCGACTTTCCACTACACTCTCCCCCTGTTTATCTTGAAGGTTTCGTTGATATTCTTTTAATTTTCTTTCCAGCCTTAGACTTAGTACTCTTTTCATCGTTGTGAATCCTGTCCTAATCTAGACATAATAAATGTTTATTCAGACTTAAATTACTCACATCTGAAGTGATCTCAAAACAATAACGTTTCCACTCCTGTCTTAATCTGGAAAGAATTATTGTTTAATCAGACTGAAATTACTCAGAACGGATCTGAAATTGAAAAGAAGGACATCCCCTAAGCGTTATATAAACGTCTTGCATTGGTGTTGGCCAAATTTAAGACGTTAGTCCAAGCCACACCACGTATCCTACTGATTCCAGCTGCCACTCCTCCCAGATGACATGGACAACTGAATTGGCCACTGGACGAGAAATACGGTGAATCTGTCTTTAGAAGAAGCTTGTCGTCCGGAATGCTACAAACCGCCTGTCTCTCTGCCTCACTCCTAGCGACCTTAGTCAAGCCAAAGTGTACATTGGGAAACTCCTTGATCCACATTTCCACAGCTAATACACTACCTGTAAAGCAGTGCACATGGATTTTCTGTTCTCCGGAAATCACTCCTTTGAGATGATAGAGGAGCTGTAACATATCGTCTCCTTCTTTATCTTGGGCTCTTCGGTTATGTAAAACCAACACCTGATCAGATCTTAAGAATCCCAAAGCCTTATCTTACACAACGTGTTGTTGTGCCCAATGTATGAGATCTTTTGTATGGTCAATACCGACCTCCCCAAAGACTGTGATTTCAGGCAGAGATATCATCTTCTCAAAGGCTTTCCAATCATCTTCGCTAAAGGAGGATGCCCGACGTGGATGCATTCCAACTGCAGATATCACCCCCCCCCCCTGGGATTTCAACCGGTTAACTTCTTCCAGAGAAGGATATGATGGAGGATCGCAAAATACCGCTACTCCTCCAATCAATTTAACTTGGTATGATTTGTCACCTGGAGTCAGGTTAGCAGCTGCTGCTAGGCTGAATTCCGTCAAACCCGCCCTAGCAAGGGTTCGATCTATATGGAAGTGACTATTCCATGCTTCAGGCCATTCTAGTGGTTCAGCTAATGGAAATGTATCTCTTAACTCCTTGGCTCTGCGTTCCCCTAACAGACCGCATATGACCACCTGAACTCTCCAATGCATAAGAAGACCTGGTGCAGACAATGGGACAAGAGAGAGTGGATTTGTACTTGAAATATCCATATCAGTATGGATTTCCTCAATACTATCCTTGAAATTCAAGACTACTTGTATTTCTCCCTTTCCAATATCTTCTGTAAGATCAACGAACCTCATTAGGGCCTTCAAATCTGGAGTGTGGTTTAGCCACTTAGCACACAGAGTTAAGGCAGTAATACGTCGTGTGGTTACCTTTGGTGTAAGTCGCTGCCCTCAAATATCCCTGCTACGCGCTCAGCCATAGCATGAGCGCGTGTCATTTTTTGTTTGCAACCTTCAATACAGCAGAGCCTAGATGACTCTTTTTCCACCATAGGTCTACTTCTTTGCGCCTTTGAAAAATCAACCGGGCTAACCCACCTTTTGTAAGGGTATGATCGAGTCTTCTCTGAATATCCGCTAGAGCTAACTGGACTACTGGTTCTAGAGCTATCCCTGGATGGTTGCCTTCTAGCAACATACTGGCTATATCTTTCACTCCTACGACACACATGTGACTCACTTGCCTTTTTCTGAGGAATAGCTTTCTCGTGCATTTTAGTCGGCGATGGCTTTCGAGGGGATCTGCGCAATGGTGCCCTTACTTCCGAGATTGGTTCTTTACCGGGATCCAATTCCCTCTTCAGCCTCTTAGGACCTTGGTCATCGTCATCACTTTGCAATAATGCGTCCACCTCATCCTGGCTCATTTCCATGAATTCTTCAACTTTCTCGTAGTCCGCCACATTACTGGCCGCAACAATGGGAATTGTGTTTTCGAGGATTCTAATGTTCTTTGAGGGTTGCGTTGCTGGCATGTTGCTGGGATTTTTTACTCTACGATGAACAGGATGAATGATGTCCGTTATCCATCGTGGTGTTGCTGCGCCTAGCTCATCACAATCCCTCGCAACAATTCTCAGCCAATCAACATTTGTCCTTTTCTTGCCAAATCCACTTGTTGAAGTAATACTTGTTTTCTTTCTTGGCCATTCTCACAAGAGAGAAGCAGATCCCTGACCAAGTGACGCGAGCTCATCAGCCCCCTGCACCGGTTGGCTTCCACTATTTTCTGATAGGCTGTCATTTCAGTCATCTGAAATAGAGAAAAAAACGGTTAATTATTAGAGCAAACAGAACAGAAAAATTAATCTACTGCAAGAGTCTCAGATGGTGTGATATTTACACAGGACCCATAAAACCATTCTTCACATCTCTCACATTGTATCATGAAACGAGACTGCCATGGTTTTTCTACAGAAACAATAAACTTTGTCATCCGTTTCCTGTTCAAACTCATCACTAGGAAAGTTAATCCACTTAACAACCCAAGCCGGCAATTTCCAATCCCTACATGGTTTCATCCTATCATGATTTACAACAAATGTTGAGTTACGTTCTATTGGTTCACCTGCTTGGTACTCTTGCATGGGAACATGACCATATTTATCAGACTTCTTATGTCGATTACATGTCGCACATGTAGCAACATAATTGGATACTAGTATGTCAGAGCTCATAGTGTACCAGTAGAATTTCTCCTTGACACGGGCTTTGGTTCGAGCTATCCCTTGATGTCCTGCAGACGGTAAATCATGGTTTAACCATATAGCCTCTTCTTTTAAAGACTTTGGGATCACTTCTCTCCTTCTTCATCCCGTTGTCGATAAAGCATTTCATCTATGAGAAAGAACTGCTCTGTGTTGAGCCAATATGCTTAAGCTCACTTATTTGCCAGTAAGGCTGTTGGAAGTGACCTTATTTCACTACAATTTATTCCAAATTAGTGGTTGCGCGAAAACTTTCCGTTTACGATAATTGACAGTGTTGAAAGTTCAAAACTATCCGTTTAAGTACACATACACATTTAGGCGCACGTGTGAATTGTTTAATACCTATATTTTTTCATGGGAAATATAAAACACATATAAATATGGTTTTAAGTTATGCTCCTTTTAATTAATATCATCATGCTTGTTTAATACTTCGAGTGGTAAATTAGTTAGCTAAAACTATTTTGTTTCAACAAGTTTTACATCTTCATTATGTATTATAACTAAGGCACAGTCTAAAAACGTATCTTTCTCACAAGCACCGTCTCAATTGTCAAGCACCTCACGATACAGCATGCGTAACACAACTTCATATTTACCTTATCAGGTGAACTACACATCCATCAGATTAAAAATCCCGACAACCAATGGTCTAACAATCAAGTTTCACACCTTACCGTATCACCTGATCACATCTTAGAAAGGTGCAATACGCCATTAGAACAAATCAATAGATGAAGTGGTGGTGCATATTTAACCCTATACCATTTAGGAACGTATTTTGACGTACGTGTAGTCCCATAGAAAGTTAAATTAAATTTAAGACCGTTTTACTAAATTCAAATACATGTATAAAGGCTTCATCTCCAACCCTTAGATTGGAGCAGCAAACAGCATAAAACATGAACAGACTGCGAGTTACTCGCAGGTTGTTCTGGTTTTATGCTGTTTGCACATAGGCATCTTTAATTTGCTTCTGAGTGGGAAAGAGTAAATCGAGTGAAGTTTTTATGCGGTAAAACATCGTCCGATTTCGAATAAGATCGTGTTGGCATCTTGTGCCAGGAAAAGCACTGAGCAATGTTCAGTTATCATCTAGGTATCGGGCAGATATAGGACGGCCACCTGTACAGAAATCAGTATTTAATGTTTAAAAAACACTACAGAAATAGTACAATTTCATGTCGATGGAAAATCGTTTAATTATCTAACCACAAATGTTTGCGTACTCGGTCAGCAAAATCGTTCCTGAACGCCTGAATAGGCTACCATTATTTGCCAGTTTGCTACATTTGCTTTTTTGAATTCAAATTTATATCGAAATGCAGTGTGCTAAAATGTGCCATTTACATCTCGCAATGAGATAGAAAAAGACCCGCGTCATGCGAAAATGGGTCATATGCCATTATGCGCCCATCATAGCTTAAGCCCACACAGTCTGCGCATCGCTCAGTCTGGTCAGGAGATACATAATGAGACCATAAAACACTAAGTGATTTTATAGCGGACAGCATCGCCTCTGACCAGACTAAGCAAATGCACAGGCTGGGCTTGAGCTGCGCTGGCCGAAACGCCGTAAGATCCAATTTCGCATGACGTGGCTATGAATGTTTGAATTGAATGTTTCGAAAGAAAACTACGTATTAAATATTAACATACGATTATATTTCAATGGTGTAGAAATAAACTCATAATAAACCATATGTGGACACATATGATGTGAACTACCGAAGTATAATTTGTATTTACTTACACTTATGTGTGGTCTGACTATGATAACACACATTTCATGCGGTGAATATGCGACTTACAGGTGAAAACACACACACAATAGTTTAACTTTTGTTTTCAGTTAAATTATTTAGAAACGAAAATTTCACTTTATTTCATTGTCAGCATTTTTGGCACTCATGTTTAACGAGTTATAAATTGAGAACTGTGAATATAAACAAGCATAACCTTCTACTAGTGCGTTGTTATCATCCGTGCAATTGAGAATACAAGTGAAATTATCGCTACCTGTTGAGAACAAAAGAACGTTTCCCGCTGTAGTAGCAAGCACTAGTTTTTGCAACAGACGTGTGATAGTGTATTGGACTCTCTATATAAATACTTGTTGATCAGCAGAAAATGTATTTTCCCGCATCTATTAATAGCCTCATATTATAAATGACCAGTGCTGAGAAAAATACCACGTGATTAAGACGCAGCAGAAAGTAGACTATTTTTAATCATTCATAAACATTCTCTTCCGCGACACGTATATTTCTAACACTGTTTATTGATTCTTTTCTATATATGCTCCGTTCAAAATTATTCAATTTAACACGATATTCACATTATATTTTTATTTGTGAATTAATATTGTTGAAGAACGCAAACCTCTTTCTCGGCGCGGATACGGCAGATGCGGCAGTTATCAGGTTTATCGTAGTTACGAAAACTGCAGCACGTCTGGAAATCGTTCCTAAACGCCTGGATAGGCTGCCCTTATTTACAAGTTTGCTATTTTAAATTCAATTTTGTGTAGAAAATCATTGTGCTAAAAGGTTCCATTAACGGTTCGACAATGAAGATTTTTAATGACCCTCGTCATGCGAAAATGGGTCTTATTCCATTTGCGCCCATCATATATATAGCCCACTCAGTCTGCGCATCTCTCAGTCTGGTCAGGAGATACATAATGAGACCATAACACATTGAGTGATTTTATAGCGAACAGCATCGCCTCTGACCAGACTGCGCAAATGCACATGTTGTGTTTAAGATACGCTTGCCGAAACGCACAAGACCCATTTTCGCATGACGCGGCCACAGGTGGGTAGCATGTGGCTATGATATTAATTAGTGAAAACATCATTTTGAATGATAAATAATCATATTATAACGAAAAATAAACTTTTCTGAAAAAAAAAAAATTCACTATTAAATATATATATAACAAGGTATGCAACTCAAAATCACCCGAAAACGGGGTGCATCGCTTTGAACAACCATATCTTCATCAATTGGGCAGCGATTTTCACGATCTCGGTCTTATTCAACGCAGAAATGAATTTCCTTTCTGAAAATGTATATGTCTTGCAATATTTTTACAAATGCTGGGTCAACTTTTAAGAAATAACACGATACACAACACGCATGACCCAGTTGACAGTGATCATGCTGTCTTTATGAATGAAATCTTCACGGAGTAAAGGGCAACTTCCCTACAAAGTTCATGTAGTTCGATACCATAATTCAATAAAACGTATGAAAAAAACATTATTACCGTTCTTGTCGATACATTCTGCATCAAGACTAACTGTCCAGCGCCGTTTGAAACCTTTGTTTACATACATTTCAACTAACTGACATTTTAAACATACGAGTGATTTCATTGGTCCAATGCGGAGGTGTGTCTTTACAACTGAAGATTTCATTCATAAAGACAGCATGATCACTGTCAACTGGGTCATGCGTGTTGTGTATCGTGTTATTTCTTAAAAGTTGACCCAGCATTTGTAAAAATATTGCAAGACATATACATTTCCAGAAGGGAAATCATTTCTGCGTTAAATAAGACCGAGATCGTGAAAATCGCTGCACAATTGATGAAGATATGACTGTTCAAAGCGATGCACCCCGTTTTCGGGTGATTTTGAGTTGCATACCTTGTTATATATATATATTTGATAGTGAAATATTTTTTTTCAGAAAAGGTAATTTTTCGTTATAATATGATTATTTATCATTCAAAATGATGTTTTCACTAATTAATATCATAGCCACACGCTACCCACCTGTGGACGCGGCTATGAAAGTGTGATGTAAATGTGTCGAAAGAAAACTGAGTTTAAATCAAATATTAACATACGATATATTTCGATATTAAAGAAATATATTCATAATAAGGCATGTGAGGACACATATGATGTGCACTCCTGTAGTATAATTTTTATCTACTAAGTCTAATGTGTGGTTTGACAATGAAAACACACATTTCATGCGAAGAATATGCGACTTACAAGTGAAAACAAAACAACACACAATAGTTTAACTTTTATTTTCAATTTACTTATTTAAAAACGTAAATTGCAAACTTTATTTCATAGCATTTACGCCGACTTCCATTTTAAAAGATATGTATTGTTATATTTAGTGGTTATTTTTAATATTCGGTTTTAGCGATTATAAAGCATTTTCGAGGTTGCCTATAGTATACCTATAGTAATTGGTGATCTCATTGTCAAAGAAATAGGGTTGTTTTTTTTTGTGTGTATATGTTAATATAGTTAATTAGAATAGCAAGTATAAATGTTACTATAAACCGGCTGCGGGATACACATCCAAGAGTACTGAAAGCCCTGAAATCATAAATCATACGGTCAAATCTAATGGTAAATTTAGGGTCAGTTCTGGGGTATGGGGATACTTTTGTTTATTCAAGGAAGCCTGGTTAGTGTATGGGAGAGTTCGAGAGTTTTCTGTGTGTTTCTGAGTCAGTTGAATTTAGGCTTAAGACCAGAGCGTTTGTTGTTTGGAAGGAGGTGCCATCAGAATTTCTGATCGTCGGCCACATTGTGGAGGCATCTAGAGTGTTGTGTTTATAGAAGGAATCTAAATGGGGTATGTTATTTAACAATAATCTTTCTCGTCCAACATATGCATTATTGTAGTAATCATTCTGTCTTGTTTTGTTTTTCTGGTAAAACTTGTAGTGCTTGATGTTACGGAAATATTATGTTATTGCAATGTGATTTTGATAAGTAGTAAAATGTGGTATAATTGAAAGCTGTTATAAGGGATTAATCATAAGCATAATGATCTGAATGGATATTCTTATATCCTTGTAGATATTCATTTTTGTTGGTGTAAGAATTACGATGAAGAAAGTTGATGGAAAAGGGGATAGAAGATAGAAGTTTAATAAGACGTATGTTGCATACTAGAACTAGTTGAATATTGATGAAGAAAGTTGATGGAAAAGGGGATAGAAGATAGAAGTTTAATAAGACGTATGTTGCATACTAGAACTAGTTGAATATTGATGAAGAAAGTTGATGGAAAAGGGGATAGAAGATAGAAGTTTAATAAGACGTATGATGCATACTAGAACTAGTTGAATATTGGCCATCAGTTTCATAAAGACAACTACAAATAAATTATACAGAGAAACGCACTGACAAGAAGGAAGCATTCATATCATAGTAAACCTCAAAAAGTGTAGCAGTGATGTGTACTGTGTAGTTCCCATCGGGTAACTGGAAAGAACTGGACCTGAGAACTGAATATATGTATGACGTATACAGCGGAGCACAGCAAGAACATTTGCTTTTAACATTTGACATTCGATCATCAGGGATAATCTAGACTATAATTTCTTATTTGTTTTTAAATGTGCATGAGATTAGAATAGAAATTAAAGCACGAAAATTAAATAGATAAATAAACTTTGTAATCCTCTTTGCGGTATTGTGATTTGCATAGACCCCAAAATGTCAAGTCCTTTCCTTCTATCTGAGGGACATTGGTGGACTTTTGTTTACATTCAAAGTTTATAGTTAGTTGGCTCAACTATACTATCAAAAATCTTTGACAAAACTGGTAGTACAGAGTTCGAGAGTTTTCTGTGTGTTTCTGAGTCAGTTGAATTTAGGCTTAAGACCAGAGCGTTTGTTGTTTGGAAGGAGGTGCCATCAGAATTTCTGATCGTCGGCCACATTGTGGAGGCATCTAGAGTGTTGTGTTTATAGAAGGAATCTAAATGGGGTATGTTATTTAACAATAATCTTTCTCGTCCAACATATGCATTATTGTAGTAATCATTCTGTCTTGTTTTGTTTTTCTGGTAAAACTTGTAGTGCTTGATGTTACGGAAATATTATGTTATTGCAATGTGATTTTGATAAGTAGTAAAATGTGGTATAATTGAAAGCTGTTATAAGGGATTAATCATAAGCATAATGATCTGAATGGATATTCTTATATCCTTGTAGATATTCATTTTTGTTGGTGTAAGAATTACGATGAAGAAAGTTGATGGAAAAGGGGATAGAAGATAGAAGTTTAATAAGACGTATGTTGCATACTAGAACTAGTTGAATATTGATGAAGAAAGTTGATGGAAAAGGGGATAGAAGATAGAAGTTTAATAAGACGTATGTTGCATACTAGAACTAGTTGAATATTGATGAAGAAAGTTGATGGAAAAGGGGATAGAAGATAGAAGTTTAATAAGACGTATGATGCATACTAGAACTAGTTGAATATTGGCCATCAGTTTCATAAAGACAACTACAAATAAATTATACAGAGAAACGCACTGACAAGAAGGAAGCATTCATATCATAGTAAACCTCAAAAAGTGTAGCAGTGATGTGTACTGTGTAGTTCCCATCGGGTAACTGGAAAGAACTGGACCTGAGAACTGAATATATGTATGACGTATACAGCGGAGCACAGCAAGAACATTTGCTTTTAACATTTGACATTCGATCATCAGGGATAATCTAGACTATAATTTCTTATTTGTTTTTAAATGTGCATGAGATTAGAATAGAAATTAAAGCACGAAAATTAAATAGATAAATAAACTTTGTAATCCTCTTTGCGGTATTGTGATTTGCATAGACCCCAAAATTTCAAGTCCTTTCCTTCTATCTGAGGGACATTGGTGGACTTTTGTTTACATTCAAAGTTTATAGTTAGTTGGCTCAACTATACTATCAAAAATCTTTGACAAAACTGGTAGTACGGGTGGGGTTATGCTATTCAATTATCACAGAGAAATACTGCAGTGAGGAAATAAAAGCTCGTCTGTAAATTCAAGAGAAATTTTATCTCTGTTTGCTGTGCTGTTAATACCTGGGTTGTTATCTCTAAGGGCAATTGCTACAGGTCAGTGTGAGGTCACAGGCACTGATCAGGTCAGGCAAAGGGGAGAAACTGTTTAAAGGGGCCAGCAGGTTATTATAAGAGTTAACTTCCTTGTTAAATCCCTTATTCATTGGGTTTGATTTTCACCATGTCTGATTTGGAAAATCTTTTTCAAATGGGTGAAAAGTCCGGTTTGTCCGGGGAAACTTTGCTCTCCTTTATAAGAGAAAGAGAGGAGGTAGAAAGGAAAGAAAGAGCTTATGAGCGTGAAGAGAGAAGTAGAGAGAGAGAATTTAAGAAATTAGAAATGGAGAGAGAAATTGAGATGGAAAGATTACGTAGTGGGTCACAGAGGGGTGATAGTCGTACTACTAGTGAGAGTGGTACTAAGGCTAAGTTGCCAAAGTTACCCAATTTTGATGACAAGCGTGATAGCATGGATGCATATCTCAAAAGATTTGAGCGATTTGCAGAGAGTGCTGGATGGAAGAAGGAATGTTGGGGTGCAAATTTGAGTGCACTGTTGCAGGGGCGTGCCCTGGATGTGTATTCGAGACTCACAGTTGCTGAGGCTAATGATTATCAGAAACTTAAGGATGCCCTGCTAAAAAGGTTCAATCTGAACGAAGATGGTTTCAGGGAAAAGTTTCGTAGTAGTAAATGTGAATCAGGGGAGACAGCGTCTCAATTTGTAATTCGATTGGGAGATTACTTAACCAATTGGATGTGCCAGGCTGGGTCTGACGAAACCTATGATGGTTTAAGAGATTTGATTTTACGTGAGCAATACTTGAATGGGTGCTCAAAGGGACTGCAAGTGTTCTTAAAGGAGCGTAAGTTTGCTTCAGTAACAGAAATGGCCGATTGTGCAGATCGGTATATTGAGGCCCATGAGGGCAATGGCAAAACGGGGAATGAATCTAGAGATGGTGTGAAAGGTAAGGCTTGCTTTGTTTGCAATGGACCACATTTACGTAGAGACTGCCCGAGGATAAATGGTCGGAACACCATGTGCACAAACAACCACAGGGGTGGTAACCTATCAGGCCAGTATTCAGGTAATGGTTTCAAAAGCTGGGAACCAGCAAGAGGTGGAAGAAGACCTGAAGGCAAGTATGACCGAAAGGTAAGTAAATCTAGTTTGTCGGCGTGTGGCCTATCCAAAGGAAAGGTAAGTCTGTCAGGTGGTCACCATTTACCTGTCAGGTCGGCAGCGTGTGATGGACCTATTCGGGAAAATATGCCGGAGTGCATAGGATGGGTCAACGGAAAACAAATTCGTGTCTTGAGGGATACTGGATGTTCATCAGTGGTGGTAAAGAGGTCTCTTGTACCAAACCACAGTTTTACTGGGAAAGTTCAGAATTGTGTCTTACTTGATGGAACAGTGAGACAATTTCCCACGGCAAAAGTGTTTGTGGAAACACCTTATTATACAGGTAAGGTAATTGCCATGTGTGTTGAAAGTCCAGTATACGACTTGATATTGGGGAATATTGACGGAATCAGAGGTATTGCAATTGGAGAATATGCGACCATATCAGAAGAGAAGAAAGTGGATGAAACGGTGAACGAACAGGCAGCAGTAGTCACAAGAGCTCAGGCTTCAAAAGAAAAGGTAAGCAAAATCAAACCGCTAAAGGTGCCAACACAGATCAAGGGGATGAATCCACAGATGTTTCAAGAAGCACAGAAAAGTGACCAAACTCTTCAAGCTGCCCGGGAACAAGCAATGTCGGAAGAGGTAAAGCAGTGTGGAAAACTGAATACTTCTCGGTATTATGAACGCAATGGATTCTTGTACCGTGAATTTACGTCTCCAAAACATAACAAGGGAGAACCTGTTTGTCAGCTTGTTGTCCCTAAGGAATTTCGAGATGAAATCATGAAGATAGCTCATGAGAGTTTATTAGGAGGACATCTAGGAATGCAGAAAACATTGGATAAAGTACTGTCACAATTTCATTGGTCTGGGGTAATGTCAGATGTGAAACGTTTCTGTACCTCCTGTGATACCTGTCAGAGGATGACATCAAAAGGAAAAGTTTCCAAGGTTCCGTTGGGAGAAATGCCATTAATAGATACACCATTTAAACGCGTGGCTGTTGATCTAATTGGACCTATTACACCAGTAAGTGACAGAGGAAACCGGTACATATTAACGGTGGTTGACTACGCTACAAGATATCCGGAGGCGATGGCATTGAAGAACATTGAGACAGAAATCGTTGCAGAGGCATTAGTAGACAATTTCACTCGAGTTGGAGTTCCACAAGAAATGCTTAGTGACATGGGAGCACAATTTACATCTGGACTCATGAAGGAGATAAGTAGGCTGTTGTCAATGAAACAGTTAGTGACTACACCATACCATCCCCAGTGTAACGGGTTAGTGGAAAGAATGAATGGCACGCTGAAGTCAATGATAAAGCGTATGTGTACAGAGCGACCCAAGGACTGGGACAAGTACATTTCGCCAGCCTTGTTCGCATACAGAGAAGCCCCACAGGCAAGCACAGGGTTTTCTCCATTTGAACTGCTCTACGGGAGAACAGTAAGAGGACCAATGCAAATATTAAGAGAGATGTTGACACAGGAAACCCTTAGTGCAGAGGTAAAAACTGTTTATGAATACGTTTTGGACCTAAAGGAAAGGCTAGCAGAAACAATGCAATTTGCACAAGAAGAACTGAAGAAATCTGCTGGAAAATACAAGAAACACTTCGATAAGAAAGCGAGGCAAAGAACATTTTCAGTAGGAGAGCGAGCTCTAGTTCTGTTGCCAACAAACCGAAACAAATTGCTCATGCAGTGGCAAGGGCCATATGAAATTGTAGAGAAAGTTGGTGAATCAGACTACCGACTTGACGTCAATGGTCACGTGAAGACATACCATGCCAATATGTTGAAGAAATATGTGGAGAGAATTGGCAATGAGGCTGAAACTGGTCAGGCTGGATTACTGATAAATATCGCAGCGGCCATTATTGAAGACGACAAGGTACCAAGTGGTGAGAAGGACTGTTTAAGTGAGTATGGTCGATTTAATGAAGAGATACAATGTCCTATAATAGAACAATCAGAATCTGTTGAAGATGTCAAACTTGGTGAAAACCTAGATGCCAAACAATGCGAATCTTTGCAAACATTACTTCAAGACTTCCAAGACGTGTTAACTGACATTCCTGGGAAAACCAATTTGGTAGAACACCATATTAAAACAACTACAGATGATCCAATTCGTTCAAGGCCATATCCTGTTCCACATGCTGTGAAGGAGACCATAAACAAAGAAGTTCAGGAGATGTTACGAATGGGTGTCATTGAACCATCAGATTCACCATATAGATCACCAGTCGTTATAGTGAAGAAACCAGATGGCACTAATAGATTTTGTGTGGACTTTCGCAAGTTAAATCAGGTCACAGTCTTTGATGCTGAGCCAATGCCATGTCAGGATGACATTTTTGCAAGCTTATCCCACTGTCGTTACTTTTCGAGAATTGATTTGTCAAAGGGGTACTGGCAGATTCCAGTTTCCGAGGAAAGCAAAAAGTATACTAGCTTTGCAACTGACACCGGGCTATGGCAGTTTCGAAGAATGCCATTTGGACTGGCATGCGCACCCGCTGTCTTCAGCAGAATGATGAGAATGTTGCTGAAAGACCTTAGTGGAGTGGATAACTTTTTAGACGATATGTTCCTGTTCACCGAGACATGGGAGGAGCATCTTACATTGATTGCAGAAGTCTTAGGGCGCCTGCGAAATGCTGGACTGACGGCAAAGCCTAGCAAGTGCATGTTGGCTTGTGAGAGACTTGATATCTTAGGACACCAAGTAGGGCACGGAAAAGTGGAACCAAACCCACAGAAGGTTACAGCAATAGCTCAAGCCGTAAGACCACGAACCAAGACTGAACTTCGATCCTTCTTAGGGCTGGTAGGTTATTATCGTTTGTTCATACCAAACTTTGCCGCTGTGGCTGTACCACTTACCGCCCTCACCAAGAAAGGTAAACCCAATACCTTGGTTTGGGAATCACCTCATGAAAGGGCATTCAATGAATTGAAGGAACGAGTGACGATGTCACCAATTCTCCGAATGGCAGATTTAGGTAAGCCATTTATTCTACTTACAGACGCCTCTAATGTAGGTTTAGGGGCAGTACTTCTGCAAGAACATGAGGATGGTAAGTTTCCGGTAGCATATGCTAGTCGTAAATTGCTGCAAAGGGAAAGAAATTATTCGGTGGTTGAGAAAGAATGCCTTGCAGTTGTGTGGGGAGTACAGAAATTCCACACATACTTGTATGGTAAGAAGTTTCTGTTAGAAACAGACCACATGCCACTGGTCTATCTGAACAAGGCAAAGGATTCTAATGGCAGAATCATGCGTTGGGCTCTTGTCTTGCAGGCTTACCGGTTCACTGTTGTTGCTATAAAGGGAACTGAAAATGTCGGGGCTGATTATCTCAGTCGAAAATCTGGGACATGAGTCATGAACCTAGTCTTGACACAAATCCAAAAGGTTGAGACAGAAATTGGGAATTTCATCTTAAGCAGGGGGGTGTGTCAAAGAAATAGGGTTGTTTTTTTGTGTGTGTAAATGTTAATATAGTTGTTTAGAATAGCAAGTATAAATGTTACTATAAACCGGCTGCGGGATACACATCCAAGAGTACTGAAAGCCCTGAAATCATAAATCATACGGTCAAATCTAATGGTAAATTTAGGGTCAGTTCTGGGGTATGGGGATACTTTTGTTTATTCGAGGAAGCCTGGTTAGTGTATGGGAGAGTTCGAGAGTTTTCTGTGTGTTTCTGAGTCAGTTGAATTTAGGCTTAAGACCAGAGCGTTTGTTGTTTGGAAGGAGGTGCCATCAGAATTTCTGATCGTCGGCCACATTGTGGAGGCATCTAGAGTGTTGTGTTTATAGAAGGAATCTAAATGGGGTATGTTATTTAACAATAATCTTTCTCGTCCAACATATGCATTATTGTAGTAATCATTCTGTCTTGTTTTGTTTTTCTGGTAAAACTTGTAGTGCTTGATGTTACGGAAATATTATGTTATTGCAATGTGATTTTGATAAGTAGTAAAATGTGGTATAATTGAAAGCTGTTATAAGGGATTAATCATAAGCATAATGATCTGAATGGATATTCTTATATCCTTGTAGATATTCATTTTTGTTGGTGTAAGAATTACGATGAAGAAAGTTGATGGAAAAGGGGATAGAAGATAGAAGTTTAATAAGACGTATGTTGCATACTAGAACTAGTTGAATATTGATGAAGAAAGTTGATGGAAAAGGGGATAGAAGATAGAAGTTTAATAAGACGTATGTTGCATACTAGAACTAGTTGAATATTGATGAAGAAAGTTGATGGAAAAGGGGATAGAAGATAGAAGTTTAATAAGACGTATGATGCATACTTGAACTAGTTGAATATTGGCCATCAGTTTCATAAAGACAACTACAAATAAATTATACAGAGAAACGCACTGACAAGAAGGAAGCATTCATATCATAGTAAACCTCAAAAAGTGTAGCAGTGATGTGTACTGTGTAGTTCCCATCGGGTAACTGGAAAGAACTGGACCTGAGAACTGAATATATGTATGACGTATACAGCGGAGCACAGCAAGAACATTTGCTTTTAACATTTGACATTCGATCATCAGGGATAATCTAGACTATAATTTCTTATTTGTTTTTAAATGTGCATGAGATTAGAATAGAAATTAAAGCACGAAAATTAAATAGATAAATAAACTTTGTAATCCTCTTTGCGGTATTGTGATTTGCATAGACCCCAAAATTTCAAGTCCTTTCCTTCTATCTGAGGGACATTGGTGGACTTTTGTTTACATTCAAAGTTTATAGTTAGTTGGCTCAACTATACTATCAAAAATCTTTGACAAAACTGGTAGTACAGAGTTCGAGAGTTTTCTGTGTGTTTCTGAGTCAGTTGAATTTAGGCTTAAGACCAGAGCGTTTGTTGTTTGGAAGGAGGTGCCATCAGAATTTCTGATCGTCGGCCACATTGTGGAGGCATCTAGAGTGTTGTGTTTATAGAAGGAATCTAAATGGGGTATATTATTTAACAATAATCTTTCTCGTCCAACATATGCATTATTGTAGTAATCATTCTGTCTTGTTTTGTTTTTCTGGTAAAACTTGTAGTGCTTGATGTTACGGAAATATTATGTTATTGCAATGTGATTTTGATAAGTAGTAAAATGTGGTATAATTGAAAGCTGTTATAAGGGATTAATCATAAGCATAATGATCTGAATGGATATTCTTATATCCTTGTAGATATTCATTTTTGTTGGTGTAAGAATTACGATGAAGAAAGTTGATGGAAAAGGGGATAGAAGATAGAAGTTTAATAAGACGTATGTTGCATACTAGAACTAGTTGAATATTGATGAAGAAAGTTGATGGAAAAGGGGATAGAAGATAGAAGTTTAATAAGACGTATGTTGCATACTAGAACTAGTTGAATATTGATGAAGAAAGTTGATGGAAAAGGGGATAGAAGATAGAAGTTTAATAAGACGTATGATGCATACTAGAACTAGTTGAATATTGGCCATCAGTTTCATAAAGACAACTACAAATAAATTATACAGAGAAACGCACTGACAAGAAGGAAGCATTCATATCATAGTAAACCTCAAAAAGTGTAGCAGTGATGTGTACTGTGTAGTTCCCATCGGGTAACTGGAAAGAACTGAACCTGAGAACTGAATATATGTATGACGTATACAGCGGAGCACAGCAAGAACATTTGCTTTTAACATTTGACATTCGATCATCAGGGATAATCTAGACTATAATTTCTTATTTGTTTTTAAATGTGCATGAGATTAGAATAGAAATTAAAGCACGAAAATTAAATAGATAAATAAACTTTGTAATCCTCTTTGCGGTATTGTGATTTGCATAGACCCCAAAATTTCAAGTCCTTTCCTTCTATCTGAGGGACATTGGTGGACTTTTGTTTACATTCAAAGTTTATAGTTAGTTGGCTCAACTATACTATCAAAAATCTTTGACAAAACTGGTAGTACAGAGTTCGAGAGTTTTCTGTGTGTTTCTGAGTCAGTTGAATTTAGGCTTAAGACCAGAGCGTTTGTTGTTTGGAAGGAGGTGCCATCAGAATTTCTGATCGTCGGCCACATTGTGGAGGCATCTAGAGTGTTGTGTTTATAGAAGGAATCTAAATGGGGTATGTTATTTAACAATAATCTTTCTCGTCCAACATATGCATTATTGTAGTAATCATTCTGTCTTGTTTTGTTTTTCTGGTAAAACTTGTAGTGCTTGATGTTACGGAAATATTATGTTATTGCAATGTGATTTTGATAAGTAGTAAAATGTGGTATAATTGAAAGCTGTTATAAGGGATTAATCATAAGCATAATGATCTGAATGGATATTCTTATATCCTTGTAGATATTCATTTTTGTTGGTGTAAGAATTACGATGAAGAAAGTTGATGGAAAAGGGGATAGAAGATAGAAGTTTAATAAGACGTATGTTGCATACTAGAACTAGTTGAATATTGATGAAGAAAGTTGATGGAAAAGGGGATAGAAGATAGAAGTTTAATAAGACGTATGTTGCATACTAGAACTAGTTGAATATTGATGAAGAAAGTTGATGGAAAAGGGGATAGAAGATAGAAGTTTAATAAGACGTATGATGCATACTAGAACTAGTTGAATATTGGCCATTAGTTTCATAAAGACAACTACAAATAAATTATACAGAGAAACGCACTGACAAGAAGGAAGCATTCATATCATAGTAAACCTCAAAAAGTGTAGCAGTGATGTGTACTGTGTAATTCCCATCGGGTAACTGGAAAGAACTGGACCTGAGAACTGAATATATGTATGACGTATACAGCGGAGCACAGCAAGAACATTTGCTTTTAACATTTGACATTCGATCATCAGGGATAATCTAGACTATAATTTCTTATTTGTTTTTAAATGTGCATGAGATTAGAATAGAAATTAAAGCACGAAAATTAAATAGATAAATAAACTTTGTAATCCTCTTTGCGGTATTGTGATTTGCATAGACCCCAAAATTTCAAGTCCTTTCCTTCTATCTGAGGGACATTGGTGGACTTTTGTTTACATTCAAAGTTTATAGTTAGTTGGCTCAACTATACTATCAAAAATCTTTGACAAAACTGGTAGTACAGAGTTCGAGAGTTTTCTGTGTGTTTCTGAGTCAGTTGAATTTAGGCTTAAGACCAGAGCGTTTGTTGTTTGGAAGGAGGTGCCATCAGAATTTCTGATAGTCGGCCACATTGTGGAGGCATCTAGAGTGTTGTGTTTATAGAAGGAATCTAAATCGGGTATGTTATTTAACAATAATCTTTCTCGTCCAACATATGCATTATTGTAGTAATCATTCTGTCTTGTTTTGTTTTTCTGGTAAAACTTGTAGTGCTTGATGTTACGGAAATATTATGTTATTGCAATGTGATTTTGATAAGTAGTAAAATGTGGTATAATTGAAAGCTGTTATAAGGGATTAATCATAAGCATAATGATCTGAATGGATATTCTTATATCCTTGTAGATATTCATTTTTGTTGGTGTAAGAATTACGATGAAGAAAGTTGATGGAAAAGGGGATAGAAGATAGAAGTTTAATAAGACGTATGTTGCATACTAGAACTAGTTGAATATTGATGAAGAAAGTTGATGGAAAAGGGGATAGAAGATAGAAGTTTAATAAGACGTATGTTGCATACTAGAACTAGTTGAATATTGATGAAGAAAGTTGATGGAAAAGGGGATAGAAGATAGAAGTTTAATAAGACGTATGATGCATACTAGAACTAGTTGAATATTGGCCATCAGTTTCATAAAGACAACTACAAATAAATTATACAGAGAAACGCACTGACAAGAAGGAAGCATTCATATCATAGTAAACCTCAAAAAGTGTAGCAGTGATGTGTACTGTGTAGTTCCCATCGGGTAACTGGAAAGAACTGGACCTGAGAACTGAATATATGTATGACGTATACAGCGGAGCACAGCAAGAACATTTGCTTTTAACATTTGACATTCGATCATCAGGGATAATCTAGACTATAATTTCTTATTTGTTTTTAAATGTGCATGAGATTAGAATAGAAATTAAAGCACGAAAATTAAATAGATAAATAAACTTTGTAATCCTCTTTGCGGTATTGTGATTTGCATAGACCCCAAAATTTCAAGTCCTTTCCTTCTATCTGAGGGACATTGGTGGACTTTTGTTTACATTCAAAGTTTATAGTTAGTTGGCTCAACTATACTATCAAAAATCTTTGACAAAACTGGTAGTACGGGTGGGGTTATGCTATTCAATTATCACAGAGAAATACTGCAGTGAGGAAATAAAAGCTCGTCTGTAAATTCAAGAGAAATTTTATCTCTGTTTGCTGTGCTGTTAATACCTGGGTTGTTATCTCTAAGGGCAATTGCTACAGGTCAGTGTGAGGTCACAGGCACTGGTCAGGTCAGGCAAAGGGGAGAAACTGTTTAAAGGGGCCAGCAGGTTATTATAAGAGTTAACTTCCTTGTTAAATCCCTTATTCATTGGGTTTGATTTTCACCATGTCTGATTTGGAAAATCTTTTTCAAATGGGTGAAAAGTCCGGTTTGTCCGGGGAAACTTTGCTCTCCTTTATAAGAGAAAGAGAGGAGGTAGAAAGGAAAGAAAGAGCTTATGAGCGTGAAGAGGGAAGTAGAGAGAGAGAATTTAAGAAATTAGAAATGGAGAGAGAAATTGAGATGGAAAGATTACGTAGTGGGTCACAGAGGGGTGATAGTCGTACTACTAGTGAGAGTGGTACTAAGGCTAAGTTGCCAAAGTTACCCAATTTTGATGACAAGCGTGATAGCATGGATGCATATCTCAAAAGATTTGAGCGATTTGCAGAGAGTGCTGGATGGAAGAAGGAATGTTGGGGTGCAAATTTGAGTGCACTGTTGCAGGGGCGTGCCCTGGATGTGTATTCGAGACTCACAGTTGCTGAGGCTAATGATTATCAGAAACTTAAGGATGCCCTGCTAAAAAGGTTCAATCTGAACGAAGATGGTTTCAGGGAAAAGTTTCGTAGTAGTAAATGTGAATCAGGGGAGACAGCGTCTCAATTTGTAATTCGATTGGGAGATTACTTAACCAATTGGATGTGCCAGGCTGGGTCTGACGAAACCTATGATGGTTTAAGAGATTTGATTTTACGTGAGCAATACTTGAATGGGTGCTCAAAGGGACTGCAAGTGTTCTTAAAGGAGCGTAAGTTTGCTTCAGTAACAGAAATGGCCGATTGTGCAGATCGGTATATTGAGGCCCATGAGGGCAATGGCAAAACGGGGAATGAATCTAGAGATGGTGTGAAAGGTAAGGCTTGCTTTGTTTGCAATGGACCACATTTACGTAGAGACTGCCCGAGGATAAATGGTCGGAACACCATGTGCACAAACAACCACAGGGGTGGTAACCTATCAGGCCAGTATTCAGGTAATGGTTTCAAAAGCTGGGAACCAGCAAGAGGTGGAAGAAGACCTGAAGGCAAGTATGACCGAAAGGTAAGTAAATCTAGTTTGTCGGCGTGTGGCCTATCCAAAGGAAAGGTAAGTCTGTCAGGTGGTCACCATTTACCTGTCAGGTCGGCAGCGTGTGATGGACCTATTCGGGAAAATATGCCGGAGTGCATAGGATGGGTCAACGGAAAACAAATTCGTGTCTTGAGGGATACTGGATGTTCATCAGTGGTGGTAAAGAGGTCTCTTGTACCAAACCACAGTTTTACTGGGAAAGTTCAGAATTGTGTCTTACTTGATGGAACAGTGAGACAATTTCCCACGGCAAAAGTGTTTGTGGAAACACCTTATTATACAGGTAAGGTAATTGCCATGTGTGTTGAAAGTCCAGTATACGACTTGATATTGGGGAATATTGACGGAATCAGAGGTATTGCAATTGGAGAATATGCGACCATATCAGAAGAGAAGAAAGTGGATGAAACGGTGAACGAACAGGCAGCAGTAGTCACAAGAGCTCAGGCTTCAAAAGAAAAGGTAAGCAAAATCAAACCGCTAAAGGTGCCAACACAGATCAAGGGGATGAATCCACAGATGTTTCAAGAAGCACAGAAAAGTGACCAAACTCTTCAAGCTGCCCGGGAACAAGCAATGTCGGAAGAGGTAAAGCAGTGTGGAAAACTGAATACTTCTCGGTATTATGAACGCAATGGATTCTTGTACCGTGAATTTACGTCTCCAAAACATAACAAGGGAGAACCTGTTTGTCAGCTTGTTGTCCCTAAGGAATTTCGAGATGAAATCATGAAGATAGCTCATGAGAGTTTATTAGGAGGACATCTAGGAATGCAGAAAACATTGGATAAAGTACTGTCACAATTTCATTGGTCTGGGGTAATGTCAGATGTGAAACGTTTCTGTACCTCCTGTGATACCTGTCAGAGGATGACATCAAAAGGAAAAGTTTCCAAGGTTCCGTTGGGAGAAATGCCATTAATAGATACACCATTTAAACGCGTGGCTGTTGATCTGATTGGACCTATTACACCAGTAAGTGACAGAGGAAACCGGTACATATTAACGGTGGTTGACTACGCTACAAGATATCCGGAGGCGATGGCATTGAAGAACATTGAGACAGAAATCGTTGCAGAGGCATTAGTAGACAATTTCACTCGAGTTGGAGTTCCACAAGAAATGCTTAATGACATGGGAGCACAATTTACATCTGGACTCATGAAGGAGATAAGTAGGCTGTTGTCAATGAAACAGTTAGTGACTACACCATACCATCCCCAGTGTAACGGGTTAGTGGAAAGAATGAATGGCACGCTGAAGTCAATGATAAAGCGTATGTGTACAGAGCGACCCAAGGACTGGGACAAGTACATTTCGCCAGCCTTGTTCGCATACAGAGAAGCCCCACAGGCAAGCACAGGGTTT
Organism: Dreissena polymorpha; assembly: GCF_020536995.1. Taxonomy (NCBI): domain Eukaryota; kingdom Metazoa; phylum Mollusca; class Bivalvia; order Myida; family Dreissenidae; genus Dreissena; species Dreissena polymorpha. The sequence goes on along the minus strand of NC_068360.1, from coordinate 82,169,801 downwards.
TCTCCATTTGAACTGCTCTACGGGAGAACAGTAAGAGGACCAATGCAAATATTAAGAGAGATGTTGACACAGGAAACCCTTAGTGCAGAGGTAAAAACTGTTTATGAATACGTTTTGGACCTAAAGGAAAGGCTAGCAGAAACAATGCAATTTGCACAAGAAGAACTGAAGAAATCTGCTGGAAAATACAAGAAACACTTCGATAAGAAAGCGAGGCAAAGAACATTTTCAGTAGGAGAGCGAGCTCTAGTTCTGTTGCCAACAAACCGAAACAAATTGCTCATGCAGTGGCAAGGGCCATATGAAATTGTAGAGAAAGTTGGTGAATCAGACTACCGACTTGACGTCAATGGTCACGTGAAGACATACCATGCCAATATGTTGAAGAAATATGTGGAGAGAATTGGCAATGAGGCTGAAACTGGTCAGGCTGGATTACTGATAAATATCGCAGCGGCCATTATTGAAGACGACAAGGTACCAAGTGGTGAGAAGGACTGTTTAAGTGAGTATGGTCGATTTAATGAAGAGATACAATGTCCTATAATAGAACAATCAGAATCTGTTGAAGATGTCAAACTTGGTGAAAACCTAGATGCCAAACAATGCGAATCTTTGCAAACATTACTTCAAGACTTCCAAGACGTGTTAACTGACATTCCTGGGAAAACCAATTTGGTAGAACACCATATTAAAACAACTACAGATGATCCAATTCGTTCAAGGCCATATCCTGTTCCACATGCTGTGAAGGAGACCATAAACAAAGAAGTTCAGGAGATGTTACGAATGGGTGTCATTGAACCATCAGATTCACCATATAGATCACCAGTCGTTATAGTGAAGAAACCAGATGGCACTAATAGATTTTGTGTGGACTTTCGCAAGTTAAATCAGGTCACAGTCTTTGATGCTGAGCCAATGCCATGTCAGGATGACATTTTTGCAAGCTTATCCCACTGTCGTTACTTTTCGAGAATTGATTTGTCAAAGGGGTACTGGCAGATTCCAGTTTCCGAGGAAAGCAAAAAGTATACTAGCTTTGCAACTGACACCGGGCTATGGCAGTTTCGAAGAATGCCATTTGGACTGGCATGCGCACCCGCTGTCTTCAGCAGAATGATGAGAATGTTGCTGAAAGACCTTAGTGGAGTGGATAACTTTTTAGACGATATGTTCCTGTTCACCGAGACATGGGAGGAGCATCTTACATTGATTGCAGAAGTCTTAGGGCGCCTGCGAAATGCTGGACTGACGGCAAAGCCTAGCAAGTGCATGTTGGCTTGTGAGAGACTTGATATCTTAGGACACCAAGTAGGGCACGGAAAAGTGGAACCAAACCCACAGAAGGTTACAGCAATAGCTCAAGCCGCAAGACCACGAACCAAGACTGAACTTCGATCCTTCTTAGGGCTGGTAGGTTATTATCGTATGTTCATACCAAACTTTGCCGCTGTGGCTGTACCACTTACCGCCCTCACCAAGAAAGGTAAACCCAATACCTTGGTTTGGGAATCACCTCATGAAAGGGCATTCAATGAATTGAAGGAACGAGTGACGATGTCACCAATTCTCCGAATGGCAGATTTAGGTAAGCCATTTATTCTACTTACAGACGCCTCTAATGTAGGTTTAGGGGCAGTACTTCTGCAAGAACATGAGGATGGTAAGTTTCCGGTAGCATATGCTAGTCGTAAATTGCTGCAAAGGGAAAGAAATTATTCGGTGGTTGAGAAAGAATGACTTGCAGTTGTGTGGGGAGTACAGAAATTCCACACATACTTGTATGGTAAGAAGTTTCTGTTAGAAACAGACCACATGCCACTGGTCTATCTGAACAAGGCAAAGGATTCTAATGGCAGAATCATGCGTTGGGCTCTTGTCTTGCAGGCTTACCGGTTCACTGTTGTTGCTATAAAGGGAACTGAAAATGTCGGGGCTGATTATCTCAGTCGAAAATCTGGGACATGAGTCATGAACCTAGTCTTGACACAAATCCAAAAGGTTGAGACAGAAATTGGGAATTTCATCTTAAGCAGGGGGGTGTGTCAAAGAAATAGGGTTGTTTTTTTGTGTGTGTAAATGTTAATATAGTTGTTTAGAATAGCAAGTATAAATGTTACTATAAACCGGCTGCGGGATACACATCCAAGAGTACTGAAAGCCCTGAAATCATAAATCATACGGTCAAATCTAATGGTAAATTTAGGGTCAGTTCTGGGGTATGGGGATACTTTTGTTTATTCAAGGAAGCCTGGTTAGTGTATGGGAGAGTTCGAGAGTTTTCTGTGTGTTTCTGAGTCAGTTGAATTTAGGCTTAAGACCAGAGCGTTTGTTGTTTGGAAGGAGGTGCCATCAGAATTTCTGATCGTCGGCCACATTGTGGAGGCATCTAGAGTGTTGTGTTTATAGAAGGAATCTAAATGGGGTATGTTATTTAACAATAATCTTTCTCGTCCAACATATGCATTATTGTAGTAATCATTCTGTCTTGTTTTGTTTTTCTGGTAAAACTTGTAGTGCTTGATGTTACGGAAATATTATGTTATTGCAATGTGATTTTGATAAGTAGTAAAATGTGGTATAATTGAAAGCTGTTATAAGGGATTAATCATAAGCATAATGATCTGAATGGATATTCTTATATCCTTGTAGATATTCATTTTTGTTGGTGTAAGAATTACGATGAAGAAAGTTGATGGAAAAGGGGATAGAAGATAGAAGTTTAATAAGACGTATGTTGCATACTAGAACTAGTTGAATATTGATGAAGAAAGTTGATGGAAAAGGGGATAGAAGATAGAAGTTTAATAAGACGTATGTTGCATACTAGAACTAGTTGAATATTGATGAAGAAAGTTGATGGAAAAGGGGATAGAAGATAGAAGTTTAATAAGACGTATGATGCATACTAGAACTAGTTGAATATTGGCCATCAGTTTCATAAAGACAACTACAAATAAATTATACAGAGAAACGCACTGACAAGAAGGAAGCATTCATATCATAGTAAACCTCAAAAAGTGTAGCAGTGATGTGTACTGTGTAGTTCCCATCGGGTAACTGGAAAGAACTGGACCTGAGAACTGAATATATGTATGACGTATACAGCGGAGCACAGCAAGAACATTTGCTTTTAACATTTGACATTCGATCATCAGGGATAATCTAGACTATAATTTCTTATTTGTTTTTAAATGTGCATGAGATTAGAATAGAAATTAAAGCACGAAAATTAAATAGATAAATAAACTTTGTAATCCTCTTTGCGGTATTGTGATTTGCATAGACCCCAAAATTTCAAGTCCTTTCCTTCTATCTGAGGGACATTGGTGGACTTTTGTTTACATTCAAAGTTTATAGTTAGTTGGCTCAACTATACTATCAAAAATCTTTGACACTCATGTCCAACGTTTTATAAATTGAGAACTGTGAATATAAACAAGGTTAACCTTCTTCTAATATTGCGTTGTTAGCACCCGTTAGTACAAAAGATCGCCGCTATCTATTGAGAACAAAAGAACGTTTCCCAGAAATATCAAATTTAACCCCGCTGTAGAAGCATTAACGAGGTTACGAAACAGATAATTCTTGTAATATTAAATAGTCTTTTATATTCGGTTTTAGCGGTTATCAAGCATTTTTGTTGTTGCCTATCGTATCCCTGAAGTTATTGTTGAACTCATGTTCAACGTTTTATAAATTGAGAATGTAAACAAGCGTAATCTTATACTATTGCGTTGTTTTCCCGAATCTATTAGTAGTCTCAGATTATGAATGACCTGTACTACGTCATTAAGACGCAGCAGATAGTGGACTATTTAATCATTCATAAACAATCTCTTCCGCGACAAGAATAATACAAACATTGTCTATTGATTCTTTTCTATATAAGCTCCGTTCAAAAATATTCCATTTAACACGACATTCACATAGCGTTTCCATTTGTGAATGAATATAGTTGAAAAACTCAAACCACCCTCCCCTGGATGGGTATGAGGTTTGCTCAAACTGGAATATGCATATGAGAGAGGCTTATCAGCGGCGTATAATTAACAAGTAATACAACTGACAACACAGTGTGATACCTGGCTAATTTATAGCATTCTTCGCTGGGAGCTTAGGAAACAGAACTGCAGATAAAATATCATAATTAACCCTTTGCATGCTGGGAAATTTGTCGTCTGCTAAAATGTCGTCTGCAGAATTTCTAAAATTAGCATTTTCTTCGATTTTTTTCAAAGAATACTATCAGAACAGCAAACAGTTTGGATCCTGATGAGACGCCACGTTTTGTGGCGTCTCATCTGGATCCAAACTGTTTGCAAAGGCCTTTAAAATCCGGTTCCCGCACTGAAAGGGTTAAGTCCATACAACACTGGACAAGAAAAATGTGAATGCACAGTCATTTTAGTCTCTAACAATATGTGTTTTTCATTTTGTTTTCATTTTGTGTACATGATGAGAATGCTACATTTGAAGATTCAGCAGGTAAGTGCTTATGCGATATTTCTTTTTGCAAACTTTAATAGTAATCAAGTTATTGATGTTGATAGTTAACCGACTGGGGTTAAATTACTGAGTATTTAGCCCGATGGCACTTTTTTTCATTAAAATGAACAAGATTTGTTAGTTTTAATGATTTCTCTTTAAAACTATTTTACCATATATATAAGTAAAAACCACCAAGTTACAACATACTTTTAACAGATATTCCTTTATACAGGTGGTTTCTATGTACATTTATAGAAGGAATTCCATGTGTCGTATTCGAATATTTAACATGATAAAATAGTCGTAAAGTGAAATTATTAAAACTAACAAAACTTGTACATTTTTTATGAAATATATCTTGATTAGGCTGCATTCAGTAACTGAACCCCATGCAGCCTGTGTTCAAGTTCAACTTTCTTTCAAATACAATATGACAGCCAGAATTAAGCCTGCATTAAGATGCGTTAATATATGTTTGTACATTTTAAGTTAATTAACCCTTTCAGTGCGGGAACCGAATTTAAAAGGCCTTTGCAAACAGTTTGGATCCAGATGAGACGCCACAGAACGTGGTGTCTCATCAGGATCCAAACTGTTTGCTATTCTGATTTTAGAAATTCAGCAGACAACATTTTAGCAGAAGACAAATTTCCCAGCATGCAAAGGGTTACCGGTAACAGTAAAAATAAATCGGGCATAATCATAACTATATCATTTCCGAAGTTAATAAATCACATTTTCTTAACCAGTGTGCAAAATCATTGATTATCATTGTTTATGTTTAATTATTTCAGATTTGCTGCAGATATCATAAGAATGAAATTTGCAAGGACTTTTGAATTGTTTAGTTTTGAAAACTGTGATCAAAAATACATATATTGTGAAGATTTTTGTGACTTTTTAAAACAGAAAGATAACAGTGTTAGGAAATTTAATGTACAGAGAACACTAAAAGCATATAAAGGGGCAATATACACAGTTTGCGGTAGAGAGGTGGTCAGTGTTCAATCTATAATCAAATATATATTTAATTACGCACAATCGTGTACAGGATGTAAATTACTTGCAACTTGTGTTGAACAGGAGCTTGTGGGAAATCAAAAGATTAACAAAGCTACAAAAACATCGTTTGACCTTTACCAGAAAATAGCAAAATTTGATTTCAAACAATCACAATTTCCAAATGAAAATATAAAAATAGAAGAGTCTATACTAGAAACATTAGTAGAACACCATAAATCATCATTTACATCACTTGAGTGACAAAAGATATGTGTCTTGTGAGAGCCACGGAATGTGCTCAGACACTAAAAGGCATAACCCCAAAGAACATAAAGGACAACTCGTGTCGGATTGGAAAATCAAATGTTGAACATAGTGTAGAGTTAAATTGCGAAAAGACACATTGCCCATACCAGAGATATTGGCATTCTCTCTGTTTTACGGAAGTATTGAGGCAACAAAATACAGAACATAGTCACATTTGACACAACTCATTCAGTCAAAAACAATTCCATCCAGGAATGCGCAGACTGGACTGGAGCTACGCTGTCAGCATATTGCATAAGACCCATTTTTGCATGACGCGGGTCTTTAAAAATCTTATTGTGTCTTGTAAATGAAATTTCAAGAATGTATTCCTCTGAAAAATCTAAGAGTAAAAATAAAGTATAACATCATATAAGAGTATTACAATTAATGAAGTAAAATATCTAAATAAATGTGTGAGGCGTACCAAAGTGAATAATAGTAAATTAGCAAAAATATTAAACATTTAAGGCATAAGACAAGGTTTAGTAAAACGAAAAAAAAGAATTAATTTTGATGCAATTATTACAGTGGAACGATTTTCAAGTACCTGGTAATAAGAAATAAACAAGATTTCGTTGAAATGAATCTTCTGACAAAAATTCATGAAGATTAGAAATTAATGTGGCCTCTCTGGTGTTAACAAGGAAAATGTTGATGCCACACGAGGCACAACGCACGGCGGACAAAAAGCCATCACAAAAGCTCACCATAAGCACATTGTCCAGGTGAGCTAAAACATTTCAATATGTTGCATGGTACAAGTATTGGAAACAGCTGATAGAAGTTTTGGCAGTTTTTACAGGTTTTTAAAGAATTTATTCATACGTTTGTAAGAAATATAATCACAATGCATGAGCAATTTATGTATTTATATATACCTGTATACAAATATACAGAAATCATGTGAATATAGTCAGAATTCACAACACATTTACAAATGTATACAACGATAAAACAATGGTAATACTATCCAGTAAGTTTGCAATTCAATCTTACAACAATACAAGTAGTTAAATTGTGTATAAAATGTGTGTTAATTGGAATTGGAAAATTATTGTATACAGATAAAAATCTATAACAAGAAACCGTCAGAGACGGGTGATGCTCCCCAAAGTTTTTTTTGTCACAATATTGCACTATATATTCAGATCAAAGGAAACGTCTAGAGGGCACAGTAGTTGGGGGGACAAGATTTTTTTTATATAAAATTTCAAAGGGCCATAACCCTGTGAAAAATTATACGACCAGAACTCGCTGATAATATGCACATCTCCTCTTGGTAGTGAGCTTCCCATAAAGTTTCATTGAATTCCGGTCATTAGTTGCTGAGAAATAGCCCGAAACAAGAATTGCACTATATGTACAGTTAATGGAAAATTGCAAATGGCCAGAACTCTGTGAAAAATCATCCGACCAGAACCTGCTGATTATATGCACATGTCCTCTTGGTAGTGAAGCTTCCCATTAAGTTTCATTGAATTCCGGTCATTAGTTGCTGAGAAATAGCCGGGACAATAATTGCACTATATGTACAGTTAATGAAAAATTTCAAAGGGTCTTAACTCTGTGAAAAATCATCCGACCAGAACACGCTGATAATATGCACATCTCCTCTTGGTAGTGAAGCTTCCCATAAAGTTTCATTGAAATCCGGTCATTAGTTGTTGAGAAATAGCCCGGACAAAAATTGTGCACGGACGGACGGACGAAGCGGCGACTATATGCTCCCTCCAAAATAAATTTTGGGGGAGCATTAAAAGACAGAAATGTACAATTTTTATAAAGACAACATTGTTGTTACAAAATGTAAGTACAACTGGGTATAATATGATAACAAAATAGGAACGTACAAGGTTTAAAAAGACAATGTTCAACCCTAAATGTTCCAACTAACAAGTAGTCAGCTAGGGCACAATGTCAAATCAAATCCGAAAAAAGGTAACCCTTTATCACTTAGATACGTATTTTGACACATTTGTAGCCCCATAGAAAGTTAAACTTATTAAATACCTTTCTTACTAAATTCAAGTTTTAAAGGATTCATTTCAAACTCTGATGAGCAGCAACCAGCATAAATCCCGAACAGACTGCGAGTTACTAGTAGGCTGTGCTGGTTTAATGCTGGTTGCAAAAGCCATTTTCACTTTGCTCCTTAGGGGGGAAGGGGTAAAACAATTATTATGAAATGCAAGTTATTCAAATAGTTTCACATAAGATTGTTTAAGACTTGTTAAACAATTTGTAACTTTAATACAACTTATCGCATGATGACATTTACAAAAAGTCTTCATAGAATCCTAACAATGTAAAACAATGCATACGTTTAACTCACAGTGTTTTAAACATGCTTAAGCAAGAATGCATGTAAGAACATCGAAGAATTTCAAAGATGTCAAAAAATGCATACCAGCATCTTAAATTGTTGGAATTTTATTACAAGGATGGATGCACCATTCTTCCAATGATAACATGTCCTTCTAATGATAACATATCCTTCCAATGATAACATATTCTCCCAATGATAACATATTCTTCCAATGATAACATATTCTTCCAATAATAACATATCCTTCCAATGATAACATATCCTTCCAATGATAACATATTCTTCCAATGATAACATATACTTCCAATGATACCATATTCTTCCAATGATAACATATTCTTCCAATGATAACATATTCTTCCAATGATAACATATTCTTCCAATGATAACATATTTTTCCAATGATAACATATTCTTACAATGAAAACATATTCTTCCAATGATAACAAATTCCTACAACATTTGGAAGATTACAATTCGCAGTTGATTTAACTTAATAGTAATAGGTGTACTTGTTTCAACAGATATGAGACATGTACAAAAACTATTAGCCCTTTCCCCCATAAGAAGCAAAGTTAAAAAGTGCAAACAATATTAAACCAGAACAGCCTGCGAGTAACTTGCAGTCTGTTCAGGTTATATGCTCTATGCTGCTCATCAGTATCAAAGGGTTGGAAATGAAGCCTTTAAAACTTGAATTTAGTAAGAAAGGTCTTTAATTAAATGTAACTTTCTAAGGGACTACAAATGCTTCCAAATATGTATCTAGGTAGTAAAGGGTTAATGACAGTCTTATAAAGGAATACATGAAATAAAAACACAATTTGCTGCTTCACTTGAGCCAAAAAATAGCACAGGGACATCACAAACAGGCAAGCAAATGTATATGTAGCAAATGCTAATCATCTTCTACAAAGTACTGATAACTCTTTTCTAATAAGATACATATTTTGACACATTTGTAGTCCCTTAGAAAGTTACAGTTAATTAACTAATTTTCTTAGTTAATTCAAGTTTTAAAAGTTTCATTTTGAACCCTTTAGTACTGATGAGCAGCAAACAGCATAAAACATGAACGGACTGCGAGTTACTCGCAGGCTATTCTGGTTTGATGCTGGTTCAAAAGCCATGTTCACTTTGCTTCCGATGGAAAGTGTTAAACATAAAACGTTCCTGATACAGAAATAAGGATTTCCGAAGATATCATATGTTTATGAGTTAAAATATTTGAAAAATAAAACATACAAGAAAATGAAACATTCGATTCGACTTAAAGTTTTCACTTCAGCTACACATAAGAATCAAAACAAGAGATTGCCAAGCAATATGGTCCCCTACCGGTGAAACTCCAACATTGTCAGTATTTTTTAAAAATCTATTTGTTGCCATAGCAACCAGAATTTTTGAAGTAGGAACAAAATGAAATGACGTGCATAATTTCTATATTGCCATCTATCCATGTTTCAAGTTTCATGAAAAAAATATGAAGAACTTTTAAAGTTATCGCAGGATCCAGAAAAGTGTGACAGACTGACTGACTGTCAAAATAATTATAATTTGCGTCATTTTGAAAAAGAAAACAACAACAAGACAAGACCAACGTTAATCAATAAGGAGCTCAAAATGGACCAAACCAGTTTTGTCCATAAAGTTGTGCTCTATGTTCTTAGCATATATCTTGCAGGTGATCATGAACAGTTGTGCCGGCCCGGGATTGTCAAACCTGACAAAAACGACAGGCGCGCGATACCCCTGCTGGTTGCGGAATGGAAAGTACTTGTAGTGGAACCCATTGCTTGGGTAGTAAAGGATGGGTCCGAGCATGTCTTTGTCAGCCGGGGTCTGAAATAAAATGTTTTCAATGATGTATTTCAGGTCGTTGTTGAATTAAGATGATCACACGTTTATTGTGTAAGTGTAAACTTGCTCACTTTATCTAATAGAAAATGAAATAGTCGTAATCTCAAATACCTTTAATATCTGAGTGATTTAATATTGTCAATAAGAAAGTTATTGTCCTGTTTTAAGAAGAAATAAGGGAAAACAAGTCATAAAATGGTAATACAACTTGTTAGGGTCTCTATTAACCACAACCGTTGGAGTGGAAGAGAGCTGATATTATCATCACATTCAACAACATCTCGAACTCTGAGGACCACATACCTCTCCCCAAGCTACAATCTCAATCTCTGAGGACCACATACCTCTCCCCAAGCTACAATCTCAATCACTGAGGACCACATACCTCTCCCCAAGCTACAATCTCAATCTCTGAGGACCACATACCTCTCCCTAAGCTACAATCTCAATCTCTGAGGACCACATACCTCTTCCCAAGCTACAATCTTGAACTCCGAGGACCACATACCTCTCCTCAAGCTACAATCTCAAACTCTGAGGAACCACATACCTCTCCCCAAGGTACAATCTCAAACTCTGAGGACCACATACCTCTCCACAAGCTACAATCTCAATCTCTGAGGACCACATACCTCTCCCCAAGGTACAATCTCAAACTCTGAGGACCACATACCTCTCCTCATGCTACAATCTCAAACTCTGAGGACCACATACCTCTACCCAAGCTACTCTCAAACTCTGAGGACCACATACCTCTCCCCAAGCTACAATCTCAAACTCTGAGGACCACATACCTCTCCCCAAGCTTCAATGTCAATCTCTGAGGACCACATACCTCTCCCGAAGCTACAATCTCAATCTCTGAGGACCACATACCTCTCCCCAAGCTACAATCTCAAACTCTGAGGACCACATACCTCTCCCCAAGCTACAATCTCAAACTCTGAGGACCACATACCTCTCCCCAAGCTACAATCTCAAACTCTGAGGACCACATACCTCTCCCTAAGCTACAATCTCCAACTCTGAGGACCACATACCTCTCCCCAAGCTACAATCTCAAACTCTGAGGACCACATACCTCTCCCCAAGCTACAATCTCAAACTCTGAGGACCACATACCTCTCCCCAAGCTACAATCTCAAACTCTGAGGACCACATACCTCTCCCTAAGCTACAATCTCAAACTCTGAGGACCACATACCTCTCCCCAAGCTACAATCTCAATCTCTGAGGACCACATACCTCTCCCCAAGCTACAATCTCAATCTCTGAGGACCAAATACCTCTCCCCAAGCTACAATCTCAATCTCTGAGGACCAAATACCTCTCCCCAAGCTACAATCTCAAACTCTGAGGACCAAATACCTCTCCCTAAGCTACACTCTCAAACTCTGAGGACCACATACCTCTCCCCAAGTTACAATCTCAAACTCTGAGGACCACATACCTCTCCCTAAGCTACAATCTCAAACACTGAGGACCACATACCTCTCCCCAAGCTACAATCTCAAACTCTGAGGACCACATACCTCTCCCCAAGCTACAATCTCAATCTCTGAGGACCACATACCTCTCCCCAAGCTACAATCTCAATCTCTGAGGACCAAATACCTCTCCCCAAGCTACAATCACAAACTCTGAGGACCAAATACCTCTCCCTAAGCTACACTCTCAAACTCTGAGGACCACATACCTCTCCCTAAGCTACAATCTCAAACTCTGAGGACCACATACCTCTCCCCAAGCTACAATCTCAATCTCTGAGGACCACATACCTCTCCTCAAGCTACAATCTCAAAATCTCAGGAATACATACCTCTCTCCAAGCTACAATCTCAAACTCTGAGGACCACATACCTCTCCCCAAGCTACAATCTCAAACTCTGAGGACCACATACCTCTCCCCAAGCTACAATCTCAAAATCTCAGGAATACATACCTCTCCCCAAGCTACAATCTCAATCTCTGAGGACCAGATAACTCTCCCCAAGCTACAAACTCAAACTCTGAGGACCACATACCTCTCCTCAAGCTTCAATCTCAAACTCTGAGGACCACATACCTCTCCCCAAGCTACAATCTCAAACTGTGAGGACCACATACCTCTCCCCAAGCTACAATATCAATCTCTGAGGACCACATACCTCTCCTCAAGCTACAATCTCAAACTCTGAGGACCACATACCTCTCCCCAAGCTACAATCTCAAACTCTGAGGACCACATACTTTTTCCAAGCTACAATCTCAATCTCTGAGGACCACATACCTCTCCCCAAGCTACAATATCAAACTCTGAGGACCACATACCTCTCCCCAAGCTACAATCTCAAACTCTGAGGACCACATACCTCTCCCCAAGCTACAATCTCAAACTCTGAGGACCACATACTTTTTTCCAAGCTACAATCTCAATCTCTGAGGACCACATACCTCTCCCCAAGCTACAATCTCAAACTCTGAGGACCACACACCTCTCCCCAAGCTACAATCTCAATCTCTGAGGACCACATACCTCTCCCCAAGCTACAATCTCAAACTCTGAGGACCACATACCTCTCCCCAAGCTACTCTCAAACTCTGAGGACCACATACCTCTCTCCAAGCTACAATCTCAATCTCTGAGGACCACATACCTCTCCCCAAGCTACAATCTCAATCTCTGAGGACAACATACCTCTCCCCAAGCTACAATCTCCAACTCTGAGGACCACATACCTCTCCCCAAGCTACAATCTCCAACTCTGAGGACCACATACCTCTCCCCAAGCTACAATCTCAAACTCTGAGGGCCACATACCTCTTCCCAAGCTACAATCTCAATCTCTGAGGACCACATACCTCTCCCCAAGCTACAATCTCAATCTCTGAGGGCCACATACCTCTCCCCAAGCTACAATCTCAATCTCTGAGGACCACATACCTCTCCCCAAGCTACAATCTCAAACTCTGAGGACCACATACCTCTCCTTAAGCTACAATATCAAACTCTGAGGACCACATACCTCTCCCCAAGCTACAATCTCAATCTCTGAGGACCACATACCTCTCCCTAAGCTACAATCTCAAACTCTGAGGACCACATACCTCTCCCCAAGTTACAATCTCAAACTCTCAGGAATACATACCTCTCCCCAAGCTACAATCTCAAACACTGAGGACCACATACCTCTCCCCAAGCTACAATCTCAAACTCTGAGGACCACATACCTCTCCCCAAGCTACAATCTCAATCTCTGAGGACCACATACCTCTCCTCAAGCTACAATCTCAAACTCTGAGGACCACAAACCTCTCCCCAAGTTACAATCTCAAACTCTCAGGAATACATACCTCTCCCCAAGCTACAATCTCAATCTCTGAGGACCACATACCTCTCCCCAAGCTACAAACTCAATCTCTGAGGACCACATACCTCTCCCCAAGCTACAATCTCAATCTCTGAGGACCACATATCTCTCCCCAAGCTACAATCTCAATCTCTGAGGACCACATACCTCTCCCCAAGCTACAATCTCAAACTCTGAGGACCACATACCTCTCCCCAAGCTACAATCTCAAACTCTGAGGACCACATACCTGTCCCAAGCTACAATCTCAAACACTGAGGACCACATACCTCTCCCCAAGCTACAATCTCAAACTCTGAGGACCACATACCTCTCCCCAAGCTACAATCTCAAACTCTGAGGACCACATACCTCTCCCCAAGCTACAATCTCAAACTCTGAGGACCACATACCTCTCCCCAAGCTACAATCTCAAACTCTGAGGACCAAATACCTCTCCCCAAGTTACAATCTCAAACTCTGAGGGCCACATACCTCTCCCCAAGCTACAATCTCAAACTCTGAGGACCACATACCTCTCCCCAAGCTACAATCTCAAACTCTGAGGACCACATACCTCTCCCTAAGCTACAATCTCCAACTCTGAGGACCACATACCTCTCCCCAAGCTACAATCTCAATCTCTGAGGACCACATACCTCTCCCCAAGCTACAATCTCAAACTCTGAGGACCACATACCTCTCCCCAAGCTACAATCTCAAACTCTGAGGGCCTCATACCTCTCCCCAAGCTACAATCTCAAACTCTCAGGAATACATACCTCTCCCCAAGCTACAATCTCAATCTCTGAGGACCACATACCTCTCCCCAAGCTACAATCTCAATCTCTGAGGACCACATACCTCTCCCAAAGCTACAATCTCCAACTCTGAGGACCACATACCTCTCCCTTAGCTACAATCTCAAACTCTGAGGACCACATACCTCTCCCTAAGCTGCAATCTCAAACTCTGAGGACCACATACCTCTCCCTAAGCTACAATCTCAAACTCTGAGGACCACATACCTCTCCTTAAGCTACAATCTCAAACTCTGAGGACCACATACCTCTCCCCAAGCTACAATCTCAATCTCTGAGGACCACATACCTCTCCCTAAGCTACAATCTCCAACTCTGAGGACCACATACTTCTCCCCAAGCTTCAATCTCAATCTCTGAGGACCACATACCTCAACCCAAGCTACAATCTCAATCTCTGAGGACCACATACCTCTCCTTAAGATACAATCTCAATCTCTGAGGACCACATACCTCTCCTTAAGCTACAATCTCAAACTCTGAGGACCACATACCTCTCCCCAAGCTACAATCTCAAACTCTGAGGACCACATACCTCTCCCCAAGCTACAATCTCAATCTCTGAGGACCACATACCTCTCCCCAAGCTACAATCTCAATCACTGAGGACCACATACCTCTCCCCAAGCTTCAATCTCAATCTCTGAGGACCACATACCTCTCCCCAAGCTACAATCTCAATCTCTGAGGACCACATACCTCTCCTTAAGATACAATCTCAAACACTGAGGACCACATACCTCTCCCCAAGCTACAATCTCAATCTCTGAGGACCACATACCTCTCCCTAAGCTACAATCTCAAACTCTGAGGACCAAATACCTCTCCCCAAGCTACAATCTCAAACACTGAGGACCACATACCTCTCCCCAAGCTACAATCTCAAACTCTGAGGACCACATACCTCTCCCTAAGCTACAATCTCAATCTCTGAGGACCACATACCTCTCCCCAAGCTACAATCTCAAACTCTGAGGACCACATACCTCTCCCCAAGCTACAATCTCAATCTCTGAGGACCACATACCTCTCCCCAAGCTACAATCTCAATCTCTGAGGACCACATACCTCTCCCCAAGCTTCAATCTCAAACTCTGAGGACCACATACCTCTCCCCAAGCTTCAATCTCAAACTCTGAGGACCACATACCTCTACCCAAGCTACTCTCAAACTCTGAGGACCACATACCTCTCCCCAAGCTTCAATCTCAAACTCTGAGGACCACATACCTCTCCCCAAGCTACTCTCAAACTCTGAGGACCACATACCTCTCCTCAAGCTTCAATCTCAAACTCTGAGGACCACATACCTCTCCCCAAGCTACAATCTCAAACTCTGAGGACAACATACCTCTCCCCAAGCTACTCTCAATCTCTGAGGACCACATACCTCTCCTCAAGCTTCAATCTCAAACTCTGAGGACAACATACCTCTCCCCAAGCTACTCTCAATCTCTGAGGACCACATACCTCTCCCCAAGCTACAATCTCAAACTCTGAGGACCAAATACCTCTCCCCAAGCTACAATCTCAAACTCTGAGGACCAAATACCTCTCCCCAAGCTACAATCTCAATCTCTGAGGACCACATACCTCTCCCCAAGCTACAATCTCAATCTCTGAGGACCACATACCTCTCCCGAAGCTACAATCTCAATCTCTGAGGACCACATACCTCTCCCCAAGCTACAATCTCAATCTCTGAGGACCACATACCTCTCCCCAAGCTACAATCTCAAACTGTGAGGACCACATACCTCTCCCCAAGCTACAATCTCAATCTCTGAGGACCACATACCTCTCCTCAAGCTACAATCTCAAACTCTGAGGACCAAATACCGCTCCCCAAGCTACAATCTCAATCTCTGAGGACCACATACCTCTCCCCAAGCTACAATCTCAATCTCTGAGGACCACATACCTCTCCCCAAGCTACAATCTCAAACTCTGAGGGCCACATACCTCTCCCCAAGCTGCAATCTCAAACTCTGAGGACCACATACCTCTCTACAAGCTATAATCTCAATCTCTGAGGACCACATACCTCTCCCCAAGTTACTCTCAAACTCTGAGGACCACATACCTCTCCCTCGCACTTGAGGGTCACATAGTACTCATGCCAAATATTGAGAGGTGCACCGGACTCGTCCTTCAAATCGGCAGGCAGTGTTGTGTTGTCAAACGGCTCTGGTACCCAATCATAGATCTAATGGAAATAAACAATGTGTTTCAGAATGTTTATTTTGGTTGGCAAAAACAAAAATCTATCAATAAACAAAGATTTGTGTCATCGCAAGTTACCATAGTTTCTTAGGGCAACCAATATTTGTTTATTCACAGATCTTTGGCTTAAATGCCATCAAGCCAATCAAAGTTCAAATGAAAATAAACAAATATGTATATATATTTTGTTGGCTACATTTCCAGACATCAAGCCAAAAATATGAGAAATCAAACTACCTTTTAATCAATTTTATCATTTTATTGGTCGAATCGCTGCGTTATATACGCCCTTTCAGTTATTCAAAGTTTGTATTAATTACATCCCCTGCATGAGGTCATTTGAGTATACCCGATTGTATGCAGAAATCAAAGAAGGATAATATTTGTTGTTCATTATATACGTGTAGGGAAAACAAGTAACCCATACTGTGTGATGAATTTAGACCCCAGGAGTATGACCTGCACAAACGCGGAATAGGACCACCATACGATTACAAACACCAAATACCAACCCTTGACCCTAGTGGTTTCAGACAAGAAGGTTTTTTAAGTTACCAGGAATTTACTTTATTAACCTTGATTCTCCTAGTCCTTGGCATGGCTGGTTTTGATCCAAGAGACACAGTGTTTATTTTTCACCATTTTGGGAATGGGACCCGGTCCCTTTAGATTGGAAAGAATCGCGTTCTTTTGGCTTAAATTGGGAAATTAGTGTTGCTATCTTTTTGTTAACAAATGCTTGAAAATTGAGAATAAAAGTGGTGTGTATAAATCTGCTAAAGTTTAACTTATTGAGCTAGATGGGAGATGAACAAAAATAATGTTGATATTAAATTTTATTTGTATTTTTTAACCTTTAATTGGGAATTTGTGGATCCCTTTTGGGAAAAATATATGTTTTGTCATTGGGAATGGGTCCTCCTACAGGCCCAAAATTTGAACGAAAAACGTACTGAGGCATGATTTGAAAAAACATACAGTACCACCGTATGATAATACATGCCATATACCAAACCTCTTGCGGTACCAGGGAAGAGGAATTTTTAAGTTTTTACTTTTACTATATACATATAAGAAAAACTAGTTACCCCCAGGGCAGGGTCAATTTTGACCCCATGGGCATTCTTTGAACAAAACTTGTAGAGGGCCATCATTCAATATCAAACACTTTTGGTTTTGCAGAAGGATTTTTTAAAAGTATTCAACTCTAGCAGAATGCAAGGCTATCCAGTCCAACCCTACATTGTTCAACTCCAGCAGAACGCACTCTATCTTGTTCAACCCCAGCAGCATGCACTCTACTTTGTTCAACTTCAGCAGAACGCACCCTACCTTGTTCAACTTCAGCAGAACGCACCCTACCTTGTTCAACTTCAGCAGAACGCACCCTACCTTGTTCAACTTCAGCAGAACGCAACCTACCTTGTTCAACTACAGCAGAACGCACCCTACCTTGTTCAACTTCAGCAGAACGCACCCTACCTTGTTCAACTTCAGCAGAACGCATGGCTGCCCGTCCTGGTAGCCAAACAATGCCATCTCCTTGACGCAGATGGTCCCTAGATTGTAACTGATGTCAAAGCGGCATGCCTTGTCCCAGTCGTCCTTGTGGCGGTATTGTGTCACCGACTCGCAGTCTATAATGACCCCAGACTCTGTGGTCTGGAGCTCGTTCTCGTAGTCTGGAAAATTCTTTTTCGTCATTACGCTGGTTTTACTATAACTAAAAGCTCAAAGGTAGGGGAAGAATAGCCTCAAAATCATTAAAAAAAAACAAGACAATTGCCAATATGGTCCCCTACCGGCAAAACTCCACCATTTTCAGCAATATTTCTAGTCTATTTGTTGCCATAGCAACCATAATTCTTGAGATAGGAACAAAATAAAATGATGTGCATAATCTCCATATTGCCATCTGTCCATGTTTCAAGTTTCATGAAAAAATATGAAGAACTTTTAAAGTTATCGCAGGATCCATCATTTTCAGCAATATTTCTTGTCTATTTGTTGCCATAGCAACCAGAATTATTGACGTAGGAACAAAATGAAACAACGTGCATAATCTCCATATTGACGTCTGTCCATGTTTCAAGTTTCATGAAAAAATATGAAGAAGTTATCGCAGGATCCAGAAAAGTGTGACAGATTGACTGACAGACTGACTGACAGACAGAGCGCAAACCATAAGTCATAATAATAATTTCATAATTTCAGTCCGCACAGGTTAATCAGGGACAACACTTTCCGCCTAAACTGGATTTTTGCTTAAGAGACTTCATTTTAACGAAAAATGTCATAAAAGAGGAAAGAGTCGTTCCTGATTAGCCTGTGTGGACTGCACAGGCTAATTTGGGACGACACTTGACGCACATGCATTATGCCCAGTTTTCTCTGAACACGACTTATGACTAATAAGTTAACCCTTAAAGCGCTGGAGCTGAATTTTAAAGGCCTTTGCAAACAGTTTGGATCCAGATGAGACGCCACAGAACGTGGCGTCTCATCAGGATCCAAACTGTTTGCTATTCTGATAGTATTCTTTGAAAAAAATCGAAGAAAATGCTAATTTTAGAAATTCTGCAGACGACATTTTAGCAGACGACAAATTTCCCAGCATGCAAAGGGATAACAGTGAATGTGCAGTCTAATACCCTACCAACTAATCCGAGTTAGACAAACAATTGCAGAAGAAATCACAATCACGTATTCTTTTCTTGAAAATATTAAAACTACAATACACCATGCAGGTATTAACAAAAAGTATTAACATTTAGGCCTTTATGATTGGCTTCAGTCCTTTTAACACCACTATTAATTTAACTAGCCAATGGCTTTAAGGGAACACGTTTTGCAAAAGAAAAATGTTTGGCTGCTTATTGATTTTTTGATGTTCTTAAAAGCCAATCAAAAAAGCCAAAATAAAAACAATTTTACCAAAAGACAAATAACGCGAAAGAAAATTTTGATCCAGATCAAACTTCAAAATGTTTTTTATAAAATGCTACAGTAATAACAACAAGAGCTGTCAGAGGACAGCGCGCTCGACTATTCGAGTGCTTGACAGTATAACGTAAGCCATGATGGGGATATTGTTCATATTCAATAATTTATTAGACGATCTTTCAAAAATAAACAAGAGCGCCGCATGACAGAGCAATATACGCCCGATTCGTGTGCCATTGGAGATGATACACTGATGATTGATGTATTTGTTTTGGAAATAAGCAATATACCCCCATACCACTTTGACGCAGGATAAAAAGTTGTTTAAAAGTTTCGGATGAATACAATTTGAATTAGAGTCCGGACAAAGTGGCGCCGTTGAAAATGCACTAATTGACCCTATGACCTAGTTCTTGACCCGACATGACCCATATTCGAACTTGACCTAGATATCAACTAGATGCAACTACTGACCAAGTTTGGTAAAGATCGGATGAATACAATTTGAATAAGAGTCCGGACAAAGTGGCGCTGTTGAAAATGGACTAATTGACCCTATGACCTAGTTTTTTACCTGGCATGACCCATATTCGAACTTGGCCTAGATATCAACTAGATGCAACTACTGACCAAGTTTGGTGAAGATAAGATTTATACAATTTGAATTAGAGTCCGGACAAAGTAAAATGCACTAATTGACCCTTTGACCTAGTTTTTGACCCAGCATGACCCATATTCGGACTTGACCTAGATATCAACAAGATGCAACTACTGACCAAGTTTGGTGAAGATCGGATGAATACAATTTGAATTAGAGTCCGGACAAAGTGGCGCCGTTGAAAATGCACTAATTGACTCTATGACCTAGTTTTTGACCCGGCATGACCCATATTCGAACTTGGCCTATATATCAACTAGATGCAACTGCTGACCAAGTTTGGTGAAGATCGGATGAATACAATTTGAAATAGAGTCCGGACAAAGTGGCCCCTTTGAAAATGCACTTATTGACCCTATGACCTAGTTTTTGACCCGGCATGACCCATATTCGAACTTGGCCTAGATATCAACTAGATGCAACTGCTGACCAAGTTTGGTGAAGATCGGATGAATACAATTTGAATTAGAGTCCGGACAAAGTGATGCCTTCCGCCCGCCGCCCGCCCGCCCGCCCGCCAAGGGGTTTCACATAATACGTCCCGTATTTTATACGGGCGTATAAAAAAGGAAAAAAAAATATTTTTTTAGGGGGGGGGGGGGTAGGGGTTGAGAGGGGAGTATAATGTGGGGTGGGTTCATTTATAAGATGATCTTTCAAAAATAAAAAAAGGAAAAAAAATGTTGTTGTTTTTTAATGGGGGGGGGGGGGGGCAGGGTTTCTGGTTGGGGGCCAGGGGTATTGTTAGGGTGGAATCCATTGTGGTTTTCAGGTAAGTGTTGTTTTGTCAAAGTATTAGTAAAATCTGATCATAAATAAAGAAGTTATGGCAATTTAAGCAAAATGTTCAATTATCTAAGTATAAAAGGGGCCATAATTCTGTCAAAATGCTTGATACAGTTGTCTGCTTTTGTTTATAAGTTGGGGTCATGATGGTTAACAAGTATGCAAAATATGAAAGCAATATGTCAAGGGACATTGAAAATGGCAGGCATGGCGAAATTAGAAAAAATCTGCCGGTCATCCGGACAGGCATTTCAGAAAATGTGCCGGTCCGGAGAAAATTTAGCCGGACCGTAAAGCAACAACAACTTAACTAGAAAATTCAAAAATGGCAGCGATCACATCTTGATCTCTTTATTCAACCGGCCGTTAAATTGATTTTAATCGCTTAGAGGTTACACTGGCAGCTAATTGGTGTTAATCGGTTGTGTAATGTCAATCATGTTGTGAAAAATTCGCGTGTCAGTTTTTATTACATGTATTCCCTATTAGAACGGTTCGGTGCGATAATTTCAATAACGTATGTGCAAGCCGAATAATTATCAAATTAAAGTTATTCGAAACGATTTAAACATTCTTACTTTAATATGATTGCAGTTTGGAGCGGCTGTTAAAATATACTGCGCACAGTACAAAACACGTTACCTGACATTTAATGATTAAGGCATTTCATTTTTCAGAACGTTTACTAGTAATTAATTAAATAAAAAAGACGATTTATTTACATTTAACGCAGTGTAATTGTTAACAGAGATTCATTTTCATTTTTGACCAGTATCAGAAAGTCCCCGGGAAGCACGTTTTTTTACATGGCACTGCATATAATGCAATAAAAACATTTCTTTGTACATGTATCGTATTGCATTCAATCTAAATTTAAATTCGCTCGTCCAATGAAAGCTCTGCCCCATAATGCACTGTACTCTTTACACTTATGAAAAATGGCGTATGCATATGGTTGTGTTGATCACGATACCATATTTTATTGTCCTTATCCTACTCGAAAAATATGTAAAAGCTATCAAGATCTTTTTTGTTAGAACGCAGTTGGCGATTTTGCAAACGAGTTTAAAGTAGGTGTTGTGTAACAAGTTGGATTTGCTAATTGTACGTAACAAACCTACAGCAAACATCAAAACAACGAGCGATTTCATGTTCACGATGTAGTAAGCGATTTGCTCTTCAAATTTTCAACTTGAAAAAAAAAAGATTTGTTTGCAATCATTTCACATTTTGCCGGTCACCAGGAACGACATTCTTGTTAAACCTGCCGGACCAAATTGAAATCTGCCGGTCAGGACCGGCGGACCGGCAATTTCGCCAAGCCTGAATGGTTGGGGTAGTACGCAAACTTTAACATTTGCTGCATATTCTAAGTGGAAAAGGGGCCATAATTATGACAAAATGCTTGATAGAGTTGTCTGCTCCTGTTTATAGGTTGGGGTCATGTTGGTAAACAAGTACGCAAAATATGAAAGCAATAAGTCAAGGGACAAAGAAAATATTTGGGGTAGTACGAAAACTTTAACATTTGCACGCTAACGCAGACGCTCACGCCGACGCCGGGGTGAGTAGGATAGCTCCACTATATATATTTCATATATAATAGTCGAGCTAAAAAGTCATAATGTTTTAATGTAATCTAAGCTCTTGACACCTTTGAACCAGATCGGCACATTAAGATGAACATAGGGATCATATTATCTGGTAAACACTGCGTAAAAACATACACTATTATTATAAGTTAATATGTACTTTTCAAGGATGGCAAAACCTTAAGATACTCAACATGCGACCTGTTTTTGTCAAATGATGTGACAGTGCTCTTTTCTAGCCTGGTATCTAATTTCTCAAAATTTGCAGATCGTTGTCATAAAGAAAAAGCATGAAAGAAAAAAAAAATGATAATCATTATAAGGTGGCTTAAAAACTTCTTTGTTCTTCAAAACCACCGCAATTCACATTAAAAATACAGGTTATCAATGAAAATTGAAGTTATTGTTTTACTGTAGATCATTATGATATACGATGTTTTTGAGTTGATCATAAATGCATGCAAGTCATATAATACTTGCTCATTTGCATGTTACAAAATACTGTTGATACTTTCGTAACATCTTCAGAGTAAGATAAACACAATGTTTTCACGAGGTGCCAGTCTCAACTGGTTGATTATTATACGCAATTTTTGCTGTTACTTTTCTTTAAAGAATGGTGTCCATAATTTTCTCACAAACCATGGCTATGAGTCTTGATTTTGAACCCTTAGATACCGACGAGCAGCAAAAAGCATAAAATCTGAACAGACTGCGAGATACTTGCAGACTGTTCTGGTTTTATGCTGGTTGCAAATAGCCATGTTCAGTTTGCTTTGGAACCGATGAGCAGCAAAAAGCATAAAACCTGAACCGACTAAGAGAGACTCGCAGACTGTTCTGGTTTTATGCTGGTTGCATACACAGATACAGCCATTTTCACTTTGCTTTGGAAAATGGAGAAATTAACAGCTACTTACATTGTAAGAATGCAGCCATGTGGTCGACAAATGGGAATATGGTGGACGTACGGGCCCTTTCAAAGCGGATCAGAGTTGTACTTACATCAGGCATTGGGCGGAACGCAACACCTATACGTGAAACAGAAAATACAAATAATATTATTATAGAAGCAAACTTTAGGTGTCAATGTAAACTTGTGATGTAATTGCCTACTTGCCTTAACACTGCTACGTATGTAAATGGCAGACTGCAAAAACTGGAGAAGAGAAACCTGATTTCCCTTGGCGAGTAAAGTCCTCAGTAAGATACTTATTACCAGGATACAAACAGAAGTGAATTCTTTACTCAGGAAAGAACAAGTCAGATACTGGGAAGGCAGAGAAACTGTCGATTCATCATCAAAACATCATAGATCAAGTTAACACCATCTTATGCATCAATTTTGTTTCATTTGAAAAGGCATTTTATTTCATACACAGAAACAGTCTTTGGGTCATCATGAGTAATAACGGAATTCCCCAAAATGTGATCCAGATGGTCAAGAACCTTTATTTGAACTTCATTGCTCTGTACTAGACAACAGAATGGTTCCTAGTGTTGACAGGAGTGAAGCAGGGGAGCTGCTTGTCAGGAGTTCTCTTCCCTTTTGTAATTGACTGGGTCTTTGCGGGACCTGTAGAATGTGGAGAACTGGAATTTGATGGAACTTCAAAAAGTATTCTAGAGGAACTTGACTTTAAAGACGATGTAAAACTGTAATCATTAACAATAAAACATTTTAAACACATGACAACAACTGGAAGAAAATGGAGCTAAACACTAACATCTGCTCTGTGTCGGAGACACGTGTCGTCTCCAAACAGGGCCTTGACACAGTATTGTTTGCAACAAAACTGACTTTAAATAACGATTTTCACACTTATTGTGACAGTGACCTTGACTTTTGACATAGCGAACCCATTTCAATAGGGGTCATCTACTGTCAAAGGCCAATGTACATAGGAAGTATCAAGCCAATCGGTGAATCAGTTGACGAGTTATGGACTAGAAACGATTTCACACTAAGGGGGACAGTGACCTTTGACCTAGTGACCCAAATTTCAATAGGGGCCATCTACTGTCCAACGCAAATTAACATGGGAAGTATCAGGCAAATCGGTCCCTCCGTTCACAAGTTATTGATCAGAAAGATTTCACTCATAGTGTGACAGTGATAATGATCTTTGACCTAGTGACCCCAAATTCAATAAGTGTCATTTACTGGCAAAGACCAATGCTCATGGGAATTATCAAGTCAATTGGTCAATCTGTTCACAAGTTATTGAAACAATTTTCACTCATAGTGGGACAGTGACCTTGACCTAGTGACCTCAATTTCAGAAGGGGTCATCTACTGGCAATGGCCAATGCACAAGGGAAGTATCAAGCCAATTTTTTCGGCTATCTGTTGACAAGTTATTGATCTTAAACAAACTGGTCTTTTGACAAACAGACAGGCAGGCAGGCAGCCAGACAGGCAGGCAGCCAGGCTGCCAGGCAGGCAGACAGGCAGGCAGGCAGACAGACAGACAGACAGACAAACAGACAGACAGACAGACAGACAGACAGACAGACAAACAGACAGACAGACAGAATCAACCAACATCCTGCAAAACAATATACCCCCTCTTCCTTGAAGGTGGACATAAAAAACGCAAGGTCACAAAAACCAACAGTATGAATGTTGGAGACAAGGAAGTAGAAGAGGTGGAAAGCTTCATATAATAAGGCGCAACTGGTACATAGGATGTCAAAAAAGACAACACTGGCAGGAGCACAGTTTGAGCAGCAATTAAACATCTGGCACTCTGGTGACAACGCAAAAACACCAAATCATCACTGTTCATGAGCCATATCTTGGAAGTACTACTATGGGATTCAAACATGGAAACTAACAAAGGATGAATGACAGATCCTATATACATTCCTTAAAAAATATCTGTGGAATATCTTCAAAATCGGCAACAGCATGTGCCTAACAAAACCGTTTCACAGATGACTGAAGCAGGGAAGATCAACAAAGAAGTGAGAAAATATATTGGCTTGGATATGTTTTGAGAAAAGACACAACAGACACCTGCGTTGTGACCTTAGGTGGACACCAGAAGGAAAAAAGGAAAAGAGAAGAACCCAGAACTACTTGGCGCAACCGTAATGGAACGGTGTAAGCTGGAACTTCTTGATTTAAGAAAGAAAAAAGACAGGGCCCAGCTTTTTTATCCCCGTAAAATACTGTTATTTTGTAAAATCATGATCAGAAAAATTGCTACTTAATCTGTACTTACCTGGATTCAGTTTAAGCAATGAATCGGAGCCCTTCAATCGAGGTTCATTCCAGTCTAGTGTGTAGTAGAACACAGCCAACATACCAGCGAAAAAGCCAGCAAGGCAGGTGTAGAAGACCAGATAGAACAGGCCAATCTGGGCTGAAAGCAAACAGCAACACTATAAACATGAGCATGTAATAAAGGACAAATAAACAAAAGTGGTTGAAATGAGCCCAATGTCCAAAACTCTGCATGGGCCTATTCTGAACTCATACCAGGGCTGTCATAGAATGTGCTTGTTATTAACACTCAAAGTTCCAGGCATGCTTGCTAATAACATTAAATGACTGCTCTCAGTTTGCAATCATTAACAGACAAAGCAAAATGTCTTGATCTAGCAACATTATAAGAACTTATAGTACCTTGAATAGCATGAATGAATTATGTTTCCATACCCTTGGAATGTCAGTGTGATGGTTTATAGTTAGCATGTGAAACCAGTCCAAATTCCATCAGAAGTCTTTTATTACACAGAAAAATAGCCAGAGATATGATGTGGTGCAGGCCTTACCCAATGCCAGGCCCAGTACCACTTAAACTGCAATTCAACAGGTCTGTTCTGTCAAGTTAGATACTAATTTGTTTCAAAGACAGTTCTGCCGTCTGGATTTTGTGGCATCAGTCTTGGAGTGTGGAGTACTTAAGGTCATCAGATAACATTTTAGAAAAACCTATAACCAATCTAGATTTCGAATGTTTGTCACCCGCAACTCAATCTAGGTCGACTGGTCGAATGGTAGAAAAGCCTTATTACAACTCTAGAGCAAACATGTATGACTAATTATTGATATAACATGCTTAAAGTGTTAAATCTTGGTCAGTAGCGTCTGAAAACTAGGTTACAAGATCAAATGCTAGATAAACCTTGCTACAACTCTAAAGGTCACAATTGTGACTAAATCTTTACGAAACTTTGTAAGAATGTTTAAGTCAATGCCTATGCCGACTGACAATCTGAGGCATGTGTGTTCGAAAACTAGGTCACATGGTCAAAACTTTGAAAAACCCTTTCACCAATCCAGAGGCAATCGTTTTGACTTAATCTGGATGAAAATGGGTCTAGTTGTTGTATCTTGACTTAATCTAGACCGCCTTTTCCAATGCAATACCAGACTTTTCAGACTCAACTGATGTTAAAAATATTTTATCCCATCATCAGACGTGCATTGTCGAAATAAACCACTGTGGAATAAATTTTCCTCTATTTCAGCAGTGCTGAAATATAGCTGTCACGCGCGGCGAAGAATGTTCATATTACTCAGAATCACTATAAAGTTCTCATTTTTAGTAAAATCAAATCAGATTCAACAAAACAAACAATTTGATACCAAGATGTAATATATTTTAACACATTATGCAACTCAAAAAGCAAATAAACATTATTAACAAATATTAAGTGCGCGTACTCGTGACGTCATTATTAACACGTCATACGACACAATGCATGTTGTTTCACGCTAAAGATGCAGTTGTATAGTGTCTTTTTTTCATTATTTCTTAAAAATCGGGGACGTAGAGGTATGATAAACAGAAAAACAGGTTAGTTACTATCTTTTTGTAATGTATTAGGCTCGACACGATTAAAATAATGAAACAATGTTTGCTTAAAATATCTTTGAGATTTTCCGTCTAGTTCGATTTTCCTATTCTATTTTTAAAGAAATAATTTACGACTAAGAAAATTGATGGGATAAATCGAATACTAGGTCGGTGCCAAATAAAGCAAAGTTTATCTTGCTCGGCACGAAAATCTGAACCACTCGCCAAGGCTCGTTGTTCAGATTTTCTAAGCCTCGCAAAATAAACTTTGCTTTATTCGGCACCGACCTAGTATTCTCTATATCAACAGTTACTAACCATATATTCTCTTTTTATGCTCTCTGCTGCGCTTTACTGTATGTTAAAGATGGTTTATGGCAAAACTGGCCATGGTCAAACATGGCCAAATGTTCAATCCGCCCAGTCCCAACCAGTCACACTGTGAGTCAAAACCAGCCACAAAATGTCAAAATCTGCCAGTCATGATCAATGTACCTATGAAGTTTCATGATCCTAGGCCTAATTATTCTTGAGTTATCATCAGGAAACCATTTTACTGTTTTGAGTCACTGTGACCTTGACCTTTGACTTAGTGACCTGAAAATTAATAGGGGTCATCTGCCAGTCATGATCAATGTACCTATGAAGTTTCATGATCCTAGGCCTAAGCATTCTTGAGTTATCATCCGGAAACCACTTTATTATTTCGAATCACTGTGACTTTGACCTTTGACCTAGTGACCTGAAAATCAATAGGGGTTATCTGCCAGTCATGATCAATGAACCAATGAAGTTTCGTGATCCTAGGCCTAAGCATTCTTGAGTTATCATTCGGAAACCATCTGGTGGATGGACCGACCGAAGGACCGACCGCAAAACAATATACCCCCTCTTCTTCAAAGGGGAGCATAAAAATACCCATCCAGTCTTCAGTAATTGTTATAAAAGCAGCAGTGCTATTTATGACATATTGACATGACCTTTCTTACTAGATTCAAGTTTTAAAGGCTTCATTTTCAACCCTTTGATACTGATGGGAAGCAAACAGCATAAAACCTGAACAGACTGCGAGTTACTCTCAGGCTGTTCTGGTTTTATGCTGTTTGCAAAAGTCATTTTCACTTTGCTTTTTATGCAGGAAGGGGTTAAATAAGATTCTGTATATATTGCCACGTATTTTAATTTGTTCTTTGATTGATCTGTTATTGTAAATGTTGTGCGGGCTGTGAGGACTGAATTATTGAAGCTTTTACTGTTTTATTTGAAGGATTTTAGGGTGTTCCTATAAAAGACATGTTTACTTTAACCATGGATTGATTACATTTGATGATTTATTCACAACTTTCAAAGAATCATAGACATATGACTGGTTGAAAAATGTTATCTTTATATCAATTGAAGTGTTTGTCATCCATAAATAACATTTGTAAGGTTACACCTCAAGTTGATCAAAAGAAAACCTTTGAAAGAGTAATACACTTGCTGTTTATACTTGACATGCCAATAAAAACCTCCACTGCAGCTATACACTTCGCTGCATGGTGATAAAAAAATATGTTTAATCTATAGCAAAAGATCTCTTAAAAGGTTTCTTCATTGCTAACCTATGAAATAAAATTGATTTTAATTTTTTCTTTAAAGAAATGTTTTATTTTATTACAATGTTGGTATAAATTGTCATGATGTTGCAAATTTTGGTAGAAATAGATCAATCTAACAATCTTGAAAGTAAATGAGACGCGTTCTGAGAAAACTGGATTTAATGCATGTGCGTAGAGTGTCGTCCCAGATTAGCCTGTGCAGTCCGCACAGGCTAATCAGGGACGACACTTTCCGCTTTTATGGTATTTTTTGTTTAAAGAAAGTCTCTTCTACACAAAAATTAAGTAATGGCGGAAAGTGTCTCCCTGATAAGCCTGTGTGGACTGCACAGGCTAATCTGGGACTACACTTTACACACATGCATGAAACCCAGTTTTCTCAGAACGCGACTCAAATAATCATACTTAAAGCAAAACAGGGCACGCTAAAGTGACCGTGCCATTGAGGCTGTCAGGAGAAAAGCTGGATGGACAATGTGAAAGAGTGGACGGCCCCCTCCATGGAGAAAAGCTGGATGGACAATGTGAAAGAGTGGACATCCCTCCCCATGGAGAAAAGCTGGATGAACAATGTGAAAGAGTGGACGTCCCTCCCCATGGAGAAAAACTGGATGGACAATGTGAATGAGTGGACATCCCTCCCCATGGATAAAAGCTGGATGGACAATGTGAAAGAGTGGACGTCCCTCCCCATGGAGAAAAGCTGGATGGACTATGTGAAAGAGTGGACGTCCTCCTCATGGAGAAAAGCTGGATGGACAATGTGAAAGAGTGGACATCCCTCCCCATGGAGAAAAGCTGGATGGACAATTTGGAAGAGTGGACATCCCTCCCCATAGAGAAAAGCTGGATGGACAATGTGGAAGAGTGGACGTCCCTCCCCATGGAGAAAAGCTGGATGGACAATGTGAAAAAGTGGGCACCCCTCCCCATGGAGAAAAGCTGGATGGTCAATGTGAAAGAGTGGACATCACTCCCCATGGAGAAAAGCTGGATGGACAATGTGAAAGAGTGGGCGTCCTCCCCATGGAGAAAAGCTGATCCAGCTTTTCTCATAGGGAAGGACGTCCACTCTTCCACATTGTTCATCGAGCTTTTCTCCATGGGGAGGGATGTCCACTCCCCATGGAAAAAATGTGGATGGACAATATGAAAGAGTGGACGTCCCTCTCCATGAACAAAGCTGGATGGACAATATTAAAGAGTGGGCGCCCTCCCCATGGAGAAAAGCTGGTTGGACAATGTGAAAGAGTGGACGTCCCTCCCCATGGAGAAAAGCTGGATTGACAATGTGAAAGAGTGAACGTCCCTCCCCATGGAAAAAGGCTGGATGGACAATGTGACAGAGTGGACGTCCCTCCCCATGGAGAAAAGCTGGATGGACAATGTTGAAGAGTGGACGTTCCTCCCCATGGAGAAAAACTGGATGGACAATGTGAAAGAGTGGACGTCCCTCCCCATGGAGAAAAGCTGGATAGACAATCCGAAAGAGTGAACGTCCCTCCCCATGGAGAAAAGCTGGATGGACAATGTGAAAGAGTGAACGATTCTCCCCATGGAAAAAAGCTGGATGGACAATGTGAAAGAGTGGACGTCCCTCCCCATGGAGAAAGGCTGGATTGACAATGTGAAAGAATGAACGTCAATCCCCATGGAGAAAAGCTGGATTGACAATGTGAAAGAGTGAACGTCCCTCCCCATGGAGAAAAGCTGAATTGACAATATGAAAGAGTGAACATCCCTCCCCATGGAGAAAAGCTGGATTGACAATGTGAAAGAGTGAACGTCTCTCCCCATGGAAAAAAACTGGATGGACAATGTGACAGAGTGGACGTCCCTCCCCATGGAGAAAAGCTGGATTGACAATATGAAAGAGTTGACGTCCCTCCCCATGGAGAAAAGCTGGATGGACAATGTGAAAGAGTGGACGTCCCTCCCAATGGAGAAAGCTGGATGGACAATATGAAAGAGTGAACGTCCCTCCCTATGGAGAAAAGCTGGATGGACAAAGTGAAAGAGTGGACGTCCCTCCCCATGGAGAAAAGCTGGATGGACAATGTGAAAGAGTGGACGTCCCTCCCCATGGAGAATAGCTGGATGGACATTGTGAAAGAGTGGACATCCCTCCCCATGGAGAATAGCTGGATGGACAATGTGAAAGAGTGGACGTCCCTCCCCATGGAGAATAGCTGGATGGACATTGTGAAAGAGTGGACGTCTCTCCCCATGGAGAAAAGCTGGATGGACAATGTGAAAGAGTGGACGTCCCTCCCCATGGATGAGCTACTCATAGCAGCTCACAAAAGATCTGGCAGACGGAGCATCCCTTTGTCGATGTCTCTCATTTTGCCCAATGTCTATACCGGTCAAAGTAAAGCTGAAGATGTAATGATGATGATGATGATGATGATGATGATGATGATGAGCATAATATATTGTATAACAGTGTATTTCAATTCAATAACGATCATCAGGTTAGCTGAAAATTGCCACTTGCTTTGAAGGTTTGATTTAGTGAAAATTGATAACAATTCTATATTTTATGTAGATATAAAGATAAACTTCCAAAGCCACTTTAAAGGGTGTTTAAATAACTAAATGCAACCAAGAATATTTAAATGACACTACAGAAACTTTAAGGGTTAGCTTAATGTAGATATACAAGTAATATGATGTAAATTATCTCACCGCCCACTGCATCAGGCTTTATGCGCAAACAACTTTTAAAACATCAATTATTTACTCAACATTACACTTCAAAGTGCATTCGAAAACAGTAATTGCTTTATATGCCAATAAAAACATTGACAGCAGTTATACGATTCCCTGCATTGTAATTAGAAATATGTCTAATGTGTAGAGCAACATCTCTTAAAAGGTAGCTTCATTGCTAACATAAAATGAAATAAAATTGATTTTTATTTTTGCTTTAACCTATTTATGCCTAGCTTCTAGAAAAAGGCCTTGGCAAACAGCGTAGACCCAGATGAGCCGCCGCATGATGCGGTGTCTCATCAGGGTCTGCGCTGTTTGCTTAAACGAATTTCTGTAAGAAATATTCTAAATAAAGAAATAAATATACTAGACATCCTTAATTTTGGAAATAAATTGTTCCGATTTAGAAGGATGGGAGTCTCCACTAGGCATAAATGGGTTAAAGAAATGTTTTCTTTCATTACATTCTTAGTATTAAGTGTCATGATGTTGCAAATTTTGCTAGAAATAGATCAATCTTGAAAGAAAATAAATCATAGTTTAAACCTATTTATTTTAGCTCATTGCAAAGAAAGCCTAAGGCTAATTTGAAACAGTCTCGAGTGCATTTCCTGGGACAAGAACCAGTACTTGATGTCTATGGGGTAAATCTAAAGAACGATCCCAAAGTGGGGGTCGAACCCGTGACCTCTCGATTGTAAAGGCAGACACCATATGCACTACATGTACACCACTGCGAGCTTCAACAATCATCCTTAAAGCCAAACTGACAGAATGGCAGAACTGGTTCAAAAACTTTTTATTCTCCCTTTAGTGACCGTAGACATTTGCACAAGTTACGGGTAGTTTTTAACTTAATAAACACAATTCAAGGACCATTACTGCGCCAGATTATTGTTAAAAGAGTTCATTATTGCAATTTTATTAAGTTTTGATTGTGTTTGTCAAAAATTGTCAATTAATATGGACAAAGTAAGTTTTCTATTTTGAGCAGCTTCCATCGCCTTTGATTTCATAAAAATATTAAATACTTTTTTCTATTTTGCTCGCTTGTTCAAGAATCTGTTATACAAGTGATAACTTTGTTGAGGCCTTACAGTGTTTTTGTATTATAAAATGTTAAAATTTCGAGAAAATATCCAAGGTTTCTGCCACTTTCCATGGTTTTGTCTGAACACACATGGGATGATACCTCAAGCTTTAAACCTTATTGTATATTGTTTTACAATTCATGTAACAATCAATTTGGCCACGCTACAACTCTGTATGGTATCAGTTTCTGGTGTCTTTTAAATCGATGTAAACATTAACAAGCAATAACGAATAAGTTTTTTATCAAAACACATACGTGTAGCTGTTTTCCGCATATGGTCGGTCTTTGGCATTTTTATACTTGTTTATTACTTTATTTTCCACATTGTCAATAGTTTGTTTTTCTCCGGCCAGACATTAGAATACCCACCCGCCCCCGGACGCTAAACAGTGAATCCAATTTGTTTGGCCTCATTGTCCTGTCCCACTTGCAATCCAGCAAATAAATCAATGCTCTTAATTGCAATAAAGTAAACCTTATAATATCTAATCGATTACTTGGTTGGTTTTCTATATCTTTCTTAGACAATTTTTATATGAGAATGTAAACATATTTTCTATGATTTTACGATGTGATAAATTTATGCTCTTTGGCAATCAAGTAAATCCTATCTCATTGATTACTTGGTGGTACATGTATTTTGTATCTTTCTTAGACAATTTGTATATGAGAATGTATACATATTTTCTATGATTTAATGATGTGATACACGTTTAATGTCAGTATAAATTTAAAGTGTATCCTATGTAAACAAAATTATCATTAAATCATAGGAAAGTTAAATATTCTGAGATACAACTTGCTAAAGAAAAGTTCAGAATACACTACAAAATGGTTTTTGTCGAGTTAACCCTTTGCATGCTGGGAAATTTGTCGTCTGCTAAAATGTCCTCTGCAGAATTTCTAAAATTAGCATTTTCTTCGATTTTTTTTCAAAGAATACTATCAGAATAGCAAACAGTTTGGATCCTGATGAGACGCCACGTTCTGTGGCGTCTCATCTGGATCCAAACTGTTTGCAAAGGCCTTTAAAATTCAGCTCCAGCGCTTTAAGGGTTAAAAAGTCATAACATGCATATCTAAACATTAGTTAATCCAATACTGTTATATAAATGTTAATCTCATTTATTTAATGAAATGTGAGCGTGCTTTATGGTGTCATTTTTTATATTTTTTTAACCACAATTTCTCATTAAACAAGAGCTGTCTCCATAGGATGACATATGCCCCCAATCAACGCTTTGATAGAAGTTATTGAAATGCACTAAGTGACCCCGTGACCTAGTTTTTGACCCGACATGACCCATATTCGAACTTGAACTAGATATTGTCTAGATACAACTTCTGACCAAGTTTGGTAAAGATCGGATGAAAACTATTTGAATTAGAGAGCGGACACGAAAAGTGTGACATACTGACCGACGGACAGTGCGAAAACTATATACCGCCTTTTCTTCGAAAGGGGTCATAAAAATCTAAAATAAATATACAATATCGTGGGTAAGCTAAAAATAAAAATCATAGACATTCTTTTCTTAGCCGAAATTATTCAAATTTCCATAGTAATATTTTCATTTCATTTTGAAAAGGTTTATTTTGTTTGTCACATGTCAATTGAATATATGTTTATTGGTGTATGTTTTCATGTTCTGGTAAAGTCATACTTTTTATGTTTTTTAATCTTGTCCATATTTGGCCATTGGGTATTCAGGGTTGTTACAATTTCATTTGTTTATGAAATATAATGCCACTTGCTTGTATGTTATTATTAGGAAATTCTTTAAATAACTTTCACACATTTCTCATATTACAAACAATGCCCATAGATTATTATCTAAACATCATAGATTATTATCTAAACATAACATCATTTTGCAGATGGCTGTTTCACCTTTCTAACATCTCTAATATTATCAATAATGCATTTCAAAGATTATAATATAATATTAAATCCTTTGACAACTTCACAGCTTGTCAGCTTTAGGTCTAAGTCACAAAGATCATATTATTTTAGAGATCTATCTGACAGCCTGTTGATGGCACTTCAATCAAAGCACCTTCTGATGTCAGGTATTTTGGAGTTATTACCTTATTGTGGGTCAGGGCAAGTTTAAGAAGTTGTTACCATAGCAACACCAGATAGTATTAACCAAATAAATATGAACCTGGCTCTGCGGAAAGGGGGTTTAACCCTTTGAATGCTGGGAAATTTGTCTTCTGCTAAAATGTCGTCTGCTGAATTTCTAAAAATAGCATTTTCTTCGATTTTTTTCAAAGAATACTATCAGAATAGCAAACAGTTTGGATCCTGATGAGAAGCCACGTTCTGTGGCGTCTCATCTGGATCCAAACTGTTTGCAAAGGCCTTCAAAATTCGGTTATCGCACTGAAAGGGGGTTTTATGCATGTGTGTAAAGTCACTAAAGTGTTGTCCCAGATAAGCCTGGGCGGTCTGCACAGGCTTATCAGGAACCACACTTTCCGCCTAAACTTGATTTTTGCTAAAAAGAGACTTTCTTAAACGAAAATTATCATAGAGCGGAAAGTGTTGTCCCTGATAAGCCTATTTTTGTATTCAATTTTTTATCCACAAAGAAATATGGAAAAAATATTTGGCCATGGTCTCATGGGGCCCCTAAAAGTTGCAGGGCCTACTTTGCCTAATGGGAAATCTGGGACCAGTAGTTTTTCACCATTTTGGGAATGGGGCCAGGTCCCTTTGGATTGGGAAAATCACGGCATTTTGACCAAAATTGGGAAATTAGTCTTGTCGTTTTTTTGCTAACAAATACTTCAAAAATGATAATTAAAGTGTTTTTAATATTATATTTAATAAATTGTAACTTACAGAGCTGGATGGGAGAGAAACTAAATGTTGATCTAAAAAAAGTTTTTGTTCTTTTGAAAACATTCAATTGGGAATATGTAGGTTGCATTTGGGAAAAATATATACTTTTAAACATTGCGAATGGGGCTGGATACCAGACCCGATTTTGAAAAAACAACAACACTGTGGACTGATCTTGCCCAACCAGTATGATAAATGTACTGCTCATTATACCAATTGCCACAACACAATACTAAGATTACTTAAACTGGTACCTGACACAACAGAATGAAAACTGGACTCAGCGTAAATAATACTTTACCTAAAATAATGACAACTTGACTCATAAAAAGGCAGACATGCCTCAAATCAAGGCCAACTGACCAAACATTTCACCCCTTTTTCAACAAAAGGCTGATTTGGCATTCCATAAATATCAGAGACGTAGATAACCGTAGATAACAGATATCGGTTATCTACGTCTCTGTAAATATTGAAACTTGCATATGCTAAATTCACTTGTGATAACACAAGATAACATAGTGCACCAATAACGATCTATATTATAGAATGCTATATACTTTAATTTATCACTTATCATCAACAATAATAACGATCTATGTTATATAATGCTATTTACCTAAAATTATCACTCATAATCACTCGTGAAGAGATTTCAATATACATACCTAAAAAGTTCAACAAGCAAAAAGGCAGATTTTTTTTTCAGCTGCATAAAAATTATTAAAATTCTTCAATTTTGTCATTCAATATAGATCTAAAAAACTTTCTTAAAATGTAAAAAAGAAAATTAACATAACATTGAAATAGTGCAGTGTATTTCGCATGTAATAGATCTTACAGTAGTGTTATGGTTGATTTAATGCATCTCTTAAACTTTGGATCATTCTTGAAAAATAGCACACACAAGCAAAGCCATATGATTGCTTTTAACCTTTTAATTTATTGAGGTCCTTGTATGCCTTACATACACAAGTCAGCTGATTTATAGCTTAGTTTTGTGAGTGTCAAAGTTAGTACACCTGTACTCTGATGCTAATGACTAAATCGTATTTTGTATAAAATGTAAAATGTGTTACTACCAGTAAATAAGATTACATTTATTTATATGTATACAATAGAGCTACTGTTACTAAACTCTGTTGCTAATAACTAAGTCGTATTTTTTATAAAAAATTAAATGAAATTTTAAACACAATATTGTTACTAAATAAGATTACATTTTATTTACATGTATACAATAATGTTACTAAATAGCATATATTTAAATTATTTATAAGTAGTAGTAGTAGAAGTTGTAGTAGTAGTAGTAGTAGTAGTAGTAGTAACAGCAACAACAACAACAGCAGTCGTAGTAGAAGTAATAGTAGTATGTTATGTTATATGAACTTATATAAGATTCTTGCCTGCTTTGACCAGCTATATATATGCGTACAGAATATTTACACATGTTACGCAAAATTTGATTGGCTGACTAACTCGGGATCTCGAGATGACGAAAATTCTCTCCTCTTTTATTTAATGCACTCTGCCTTTATTTACTGCACCGCTCTTTTTTTAATTGCACTCCGCTTTTATTTAGTTTTGGTCTCCTCTTTTTTCTATCTCGTGGCCACGAGTTAGCTATGTCGTGGCCACGAGAAAGAAAAAACAGGAGAGCAATTTAAACAAGAAATATCTTTAAAAAAGATATACGGCGTAAATAGTTTAATGAATGAGATCAAGGATAGCGAATGTCTTTTTCTGTGCAGTTCTTAGCTGCATCACACGCAGTACGGGATGTTACGGGGAGTTTTCGCGGCTTATTTTACATTATAACATATTGCTGGTCATAAACCTATAGATACAAAACAGAAAACCAAAAGAAGAATGGAAGTGAAATTTAAACATGAGTCAACCGGCCACACGAGAACAAACCTGTTTTAGTGGTCTGTCGGGCATTGCTATTTGATTCGATGATTAACAGTATCGAGAATCATCGTGCTCATGCTTAAAGTGATATTATGGGCATTTTGCACTGTTGAATTGAGCTGAAAAGAATTAACAGGTCAAAATAGTTAGTTAAAATGTGGTTACTGATCAATTATCTGCAACTCACCTTGCTACCAGTTGTTTATAAAAATATATTTTATATTCGATATTCTTACGTGACCCACCCAGTCCTGTAAGCCGAAATGATCCGTAAAACAATATTGTGTCTTTGTGTCGTATGAACAAATCTGCACTAAAACTAAATTTAGGTTCAACTCGTAAACGCATGATCAGTTGTCAAACGAAAGTACGGTTAATATTCAAATGCATTATTTTTCTCTTTCTGGTATATTGTTTTAGTATGTTGATGCTGCATTAATTACTATAAGTGTATATGAAGTAGAAACATCAAAAATAATCAACGGTTGCGATAGACACCTATAAACTGTTACATGCTCATAATATCACTTTAGTACATTAGGCAATATGGTGGAATAATTATTGTTAAATTTATTAAAAATAATATTTATCATTGTATTGTTGAAAACACATTAAGAATCTATTATTGACATACCATAATTATATTGCTGAATATCTTCTTTTAACATATTTCTTGTTACCCGAGCAGTTCACACGGTGTCAACAACGCTAACATAAACATAGGTATAGAGCACTAATGCGCTTTTAGGCGAAGCTGTTTCAGTTTTCATCTTAGTGACTTTAACATAACGCCAACAGATACGCATGAATATTTTCGAATATTTAATAAGCTGATTCGAGATACAACCTCTGAATTTTTGCTACATCACTGCGTATGTGCTCAATTCAAAGGATGTAGCACTGTTCAGTGTAAGAAATTCCGGACTACTCTCTGTATGCTCAAACGACACAAATTGTGGCCCTGTTACAATTACGCGTTACAATCCATCTCGCAGAATTTCAATTTCGCCTCCAAGATGAGAAAACAATCATTAGCGAAATAGTATAGTGTCACGATAAGAGAAAATCGTTTAATTATCATACCACAATGTTTGCCGTACTTGGTCAGCACGTCTGGAAATCATTCCTTAATGCGTCGATAGGCTGCCATTATTAACAAGTTTGCTATTTTGAATTCAATTTTGTATCAAAAAGCATTGTTTTTAAATGTGGGATTTTCAATTCGCAATGAGATTTGTAATGACCCTCGTCATGCGAAAATGGGTCTTATTCCATATGCGCCCTTCATATAAATAGCCCACTCAGCTATCCCTCCTTCTGGTAAGGAGAAAAATAACATATTGAGTGATTTTAAAGCGAACAGCGTCGCCTATGGCCTGACTGCGCAAGAGCACATGTTGGGTTTAACAAACGCTTGCCGAAACGCATAAGACCCATTTTCGCATGACGGCGCTATTGACGTGTGATTTAAATGTGACGAAAGAAAACTGCGTTTAAATCAAATATAAACATACGATATATTTCGATAATGAAGAAAGATACTCATAACAAGGCATATGAGGACACATATGAAGTGCTCTCCCGTAGTATATTTTTTATTTACTCACACTAATGTGTGGTTTGACGATGCTAACACACATTTCATGCGGTGAATATGCAGCTTACAAGTGAAAAACACAACACAATAGTTTAACTTTTGTTTAATTGTATTCAATTATTTAGAAAAGTAAATTGCTAACTTTATTTCAAAGTCGGCGTAAACGCCGGCTACATTTTTAAAAGACATGTATTGTTATAAATATATTTAATATAATATATTTAGTTGTTTTCGCGATTATAAAGCATTTTCGAGGTTGCCTATAGTATGCCTGAGTAATTGATGAACTCATATCCAACTGTCAATGTATTGAGAACTGTGAATATAAACAAGCTAACCCTTCTACTAAGCTTCTACTATTGCGTTGCTAGCACCCGTAAATACAAAAGATCGCCGCTATGTGTTGAGAACCAAGAACGCTTTCCAGAAATACCCGATGTAGTAGCTTCAACGAGGTTATGAAACAGGTCATTCGTATTATTATTATAAATTATTTGTTATATTCGGGTTAAGCGATTATGATTTTTTTAGTCTATCGTATCGCTGAAGTTATTGTTGAACTTATGTTCAACGTTTTATAAATTGAGAATATAAATAAGCGTCAACTTTTTCCCAAATCTCTCAATTTACGACCTGTACTACGTCATTGAGTTGTATGTGAGAGCGTAATCTATTGCGTTGTTATCGCCCGTAAACTTTCCTTTGTTTATCGACAGGCGCATCTATTAATAGCCTCATATCATGAATGCCAAAACACCCGCGAAAAAGAACCACGTGACCAAATAGGACGCTAAACGCAAATACCATGCGACTACGACTTTAATTATGTAAGAACGCTCCGCAATTCCTCTGAAGCCGGGGCCTTGTGATTGCTTTTACGTAAAGAATTGACCTCTAACTGAAGTAAGCAAAGGAAACGCAGCACCTAATTGACCCATTCCTTCTATGTGCGAAGGCAGATTGAATTTTACTAATGTATGGTTTGCCTATTATAACACACATTATAATGCGGTAAATATGCGACTAAAAGTAAAAAAACACTATAATTAAACTTTTGTTTTTAATTAAGTTATTTAGAAACCAAAATTCCAAACCTTATTTCAAAACAGCAAGACTACATTTTTTAGATAATATTCTTGTTATATTTAAATGTTTTTTAACAGTTTCAGCGATAATAAATCATTTTTATGTTGTCTATCGTATCCCGGTAATAATTGTTGAACTCGTGGTCAACGTGTTATTAATTGAGACCTGTGAATATAAACAAGCGTAACCTTATACTAGTGCGTAATTCTCACCCGGACTCCCCTTTGTTTATCGCCAGCCTCAGATTTATGAATGAGATGAGCGAAAATACTACGTCACGCAGACGCAGCAGAAAGTGGACTATTTTAATCATTCATAAACAATCTCCTCCGCGACACGTGCAATACGATCATTGTTTTTTTTATTCTTTTCTATAAAACACCATTCGAAACTATTGCATTTAACACGATATTAATATAATGTTTCCATTTGTGAATAAACATAATTGGAGAACTCAAACCTCTTGCATAAATTATACAACTCTTTCTTCGCGCGTAGTGTAAGCGGGAATTGGGCTAATCATACCCAGGCCGTATCGACCTGAATTTTACATCAAGCACATTAGACGGTCGCTAAAGCGACCATCTAAAAACTGTTCTATCTATTAAGCCTTTTCATTAGAGATAAAATTGTTTCAAACAGTAAAACAGTGGTACAAAGACGCGGATATGTTTCCAATGTTCTGGTGGTATACTCAAATCAGCCAATGGAATAAATGAAGTGTATTCATTCGTACCTAGCCGCGGGAAATTTTATTTGAATTTTATTGGACACTTACAAAGGTCAAGTCAGGGTGAAAAGCTGGCTTATGCAGCTTACGCCGAAAAAAAGAGAAGTGAATGTCCCTCTATGCCACCGTAGACATTTTGAAATCACTCTGTGCACGCATGCAGAAACACCGAATGAACGCAGTGACAATCGAACGGTCTATAAGAAATAATTTCAATAGAATCGTTTTGTGAAACGCGTGCCAACTGGGCAAAATTTAAAAAGCTATTGAAGAATGACCATAAATCGACCGGCTAAAACGTTAAAAACATGTCCCACGCTATAACTGTAACAACTTACCCCAGCTTTTTCCAGTACGCCCGAGAAAAGTCCCGTTGTCCGCATTGTATAAAAACGTTTTAAAATCATGAAGTCTCTGGTGCAATACTCCATTTTGTTGTCCAGAATATTGGCTATTTACGGCCGTGCTTCCAGCTGTAGATGTCATTTTCTAGTTCTTGCTACCATAAGTTTAAAATTAATCCGACTTTTATATGTTTTCAGATTTAAAGCGACATGTTTTTTTATAGGTTTTTGGCTGACGTTAGTTTTCCGCTAATATATTCTAGTATAGACCAGTTGATTGTTTTGTTACAATATACGGGTGACTAGGAAGCGCAGACAATAAATACAAGTGGAAAGCGCAGTAAAGCGGTCCGATACAAATGGAGAAACTAAGTATATAACTGTAGGTGGATGGTCCACGGCCGTCCACAAGCTCAAATGACCATATATGGAGAAAAAGGCGGGACCAAACCAAATAGGCTTGCAATGCGCATGCCCAAGCAAAACCGATTGTAAGCCATCTTGAATTGTTAGCGTGAAAAGAAATATATACTACATTTATTGGATATTTTAATATGATGAATATTCTAGGTAGAGAATATGGATAGTATTAGCATTATTATTATTACGTCAACATTAACTCAACAATTGTATTGTTGACATGAAGAAAAAGCTATTTCGAGGTTGTTTTGACCATTGATTGCTAAGTAGGTCAAACTCAAAGTTTTAACTTTTATTGATATTTTATTTAGTTAAGGAATCTTCGAGTAATAGTTAAAAAAAATCTTTCGCATTCTAATTCTATAGCTAAATCATGTGTTGTTGCTATATTATAAACTTTCGTGCATGAGCCATTTAAATCCGTTTGCATTACTTTTTAGTTGTTTCCCCTGGAAAATTCTCTTCTTGCTAGCCTTCGCCGAGTTATTCAACAACATCGCTATATTGCTGATTTTTGCTGTTGTTTTTTTGGTTAAAGCTGCATGCTTTTGTTGGATAATGTTTAATTTATCATTCACGTTTTACATATGATTCTGTTTAAACCATATTTAATCGATGTTTTGGTGAATTTCGCGCATGCTTAACTTGCCTGATTTCGGACGTAATTTACTTTCGGATACATGCTCCTCTTGTGTTTTTTTTCGATGTTTTCTTATGTATGCAGATTTAAAAAAACAGCTCATGCTTAAATGTGTTATTGAGCAAGTGACTTCTTTATACTATGGCAGGAATAAAAAAACTGTTATAAAATTATAAAGGAAGTTTAGTTACATGTATAAACTCACAGTCACAAGTGTGTAAGTATTACTGTTACATTTATTTATATTTACTAAAAGTAAATATATGCTCACATATCAGTAAGTATTGTAAAGCCCTAAATTATATTAAATACACCCATCTAGGCAGTTAATTCATATATGTGCTGGCTTTAATTTACATTCATGTTATCACCCTGCAATAGGCGGAGGGATATTGTTTTGGCCTTGTCTGCCCGTCTTTCCGTCCATCCGGCACTTTTGTGTTGGGAGCCATATCTTGGAAGTGCTTTGGTGGATTTCATTGAAACTTGGTATGAGTATATGTATAGATAAGAGGATGATGCATGCCAAATGGCATTGTACACTATCTGTTAATAACGGAGTTATGGCCCTTGGAACCTAAAAAAATGCTTTTTTACCCGAGTGTCAAATATAACACTTTTGTGTCCAGAAGCTAATTAGCGGGGGATATCAATTCAATGAATTTGCTTGTTATTAATTGAAGGGAAATAAACCTGTTATTTTGTCTGTCATTATGGTGTTTAAAGTCACATTTAATGGCATCCAACCTACTTTATTTCAAATACAGTAACACCTGGCGCCGTGACCTGGATGCAGATTCTAAGCAGATGGGCCAAAATGGGGGCAGCTAGAGAGACTCGCCTGGAACTGACAAGCCTGGAGGGAGCTGGTTGACTGTTGGCGAGATGGGACAACAGACGAAGAATAAACGAACCTACTTGATTTGATAAACATTTTTGTAAGTCATTCAAGAATCGAGCAAACTTTTTGTTTCCAATAAGCAGTCCTGTATATATCCGAAATAAAATAAAATGTTTCACTCAGGTTCCTTGATACTCATCTTGGTATTTAAGGGACCTTATAACAGATTATGGCATGTATTGAAGTTTGTCATTAAATGCGTTATATTTATAAATGTAAACATTAAATCTAAAAAGCTCAATTAAAAAACAAGAACAAATTAAAAGAAAAAGTAATCCTCATCTGGGCTCGAACCACTGACCTCTGGAGTAAAAGTCTAACGCTAAGACGGCCATCCATGCTCATACAATATTTTATACTTTTAGTTTCTATAAGCAAAGCTCGTAGTGTCACAAAAAACGACAACAGAACTCCAAATTATTCAATTGTTTTGCTTTGCAACGATTTATCATTTTCAGGTTGTTAATGTTAAGTATAACTGTTTTCTCACAAATATCATAACTGCAACAAAAATGTGCAAGTCTGAAACAATTTTTATGCCCCCTTTCAAAGAAAAGGGGGCATATAGTTATCAGACTGTCCGTCTGTCGGTCCGTATTTCTGTCACACTTTGCGTTTAGGTTTCGAAAAATGCTCATTACTTCTATTTCCCTTGAGATATAACCTTCATATTTGGTATGCATGTGCATATGGACAAGAACTTTCCATACGAACACAAATTTTTACCCCTGTGACCTTGAACTTAAGGTCCGTGTTTAGGTTTCAATATCTGCGTTTAGGTTTTGAAAAATGCTCATAACTTCTATGTCCCTTGAGATATAAACTTCATATTTGGTATGCATGTGTATATGGACAAGGCCTTTCCATACGCAAAAAAATTGTTACCCCTGTGACCTTGAACTTAGGGTCCGCGTTTAGGTTTCGAAATCTGCGTTTAGGTTTTGAAAAATGCTCATAACTTCTATGTCCCTTGAGATATAACCTTCATATTTGGTATGCATGTGTATATGAACAAGGCCTTTCCATACGCACAAAAATTTTACCCCTGTGACCTTGACCTTGAAGTAAGGGTCCGCGTTTAGGTTTCGAAATCTGCGTTTAGATGTTGAAAAATGCTCATAACTTCTATGTCCCTTGAGATATAACATTCATATTTGGTATGCATGTGTATATGGACAAGGCCTTTCCATACGCACACAAATTTTGACCCCTGTGACCTTGAACTTGGGGTCCGCGTTTAGGTTTTGAAATCTGTGTTTAGGTTTCGGAAAAGCTCATAACTTCTATCAAGCATTTATAGGGGGCATAAGTCATCCTATGGTGACAGCTCTTGTTTTATTTTGTCAATTTACCAAAAAATGCAAAGGCACCTTAAAATACATGAAGTAATGTTTACAGTTGTCCATAACCACATATTGAAAAAGAATGTGCAAGCTCTATCTATTGGCATACAAACAAAGCCAATCTGTTGGATTATTACTCATGGCAAGCAATATGATCTTAGGTATACCTTCTATAATCAGG
Source organism: Dreissena polymorpha (assembly GCF_020536995.1). NCBI lineage: Eukaryota > Metazoa > Mollusca > Bivalvia > Myida > Dreissenidae > Dreissena > Dreissena polymorpha. Next base: position 82,125,240 of record NC_068360.1, on the reverse strand, counting down.
TGTTTGCACTTTAATCACATTAAAATTTGAAAAACTATAGAAGTACAAAAAGGTCAGAATGATAACAAACAGGTTTGTAATGGACATCATCTTGCAATTGCTATTTATGTGAGTGGGATGGTACACAAATTCTGAATTTGTTATATGTAGGACATTTAGTAACTTAGCAACCCATGCATGTTGCAAGGGTGTTAATTGTCCGGATTATTTGGAAATCCCGATTTGAGCCATTCAGGATTGAATTTTAGATCAGTGTAAATCCGATGATTTGTTTTAAGGGGGTGTGAACAAATATTGTAATTGCTTCATTGGCATGCCGGGCATGTGTGCTTAGTATGGATTTTTCCTGGTCTTTTTAACAAGGTTTTCCAAAGAAAAAAATGGGTTATTAGATTGGCAAATGCCGGCTGGCGGGCGGACGGAACAAGCTTGTCCGGGCCATAACGTTGTGGTTCTTGGTGAGAATTTAAAATCATTTGGCACATTTGTTCACCATCATTAGACGGTGTGTCGCTCAAAAGAATACCGTCAATATATCCAAGGTCAAGGTCATACTTTGAGTTCAAAGGTAAAAAATGGCCATAAAAGAGCTTGTCCGGGCCAAAACTATGTCATACATTGTGAGACTTAAAAATGATTTGGCATATTTGTTCACCATCGTGGGACGATTGCACTTTAGAATTACGTCAATATCTCCAAGGTCAAGGTCGCCACAACTAAAAATATATTTATTTTGAAACAAAGGGGGTTAATTATAAACAATCAGTTCAGTTTTAGTTGTCTCCCTCTATCAGACTTTTTTCTACATTGAAAACCTGGTTTTGTGAAATTTTGTCCCTTGTTTTACTATTGTCTGATTGGTTATCCGCTGACACGGACATAAAAGGTAACTGACCTAACCCAGTGCTCCAGCTAGAATTTGAAAAGGGCAGGGTGGCTTTTTTGTCAAAAGGGCACTTTCGACGCGCAGTATTTTGTGAAAAGGGCACGTTCGAGCGCGCGGGTGTTTCTGGAATGCTTTCTATTGCATGTTAATTTATATGTTATAAATAATTGTATTATTCCCATTATTATCAAACCATTCAAATATAATGTCTACAATGAGGATTAAACTAATTACAATGTAATAAGAGATTTATGAATCATCATATGTAAAAAAAAAAAAAAATATTTATTTTTTTTTTTTTTTTTTTTGTTGAGGGGGGGGGGGGCAGGGCGGAGGTTCGGGGGGGCAGGGCGGAGGTTCGGGAGGGCAGGGCGCGGCGCCCTTCGATTAAGGCCTAGCTGGAGCACTGTAACCTCTTGGCTACTTTCCAGAAATCTTACATACTACAAAATGTAGCATTAAATTTCCATTTTCTGCTGTCAAACTAAGTGCATATATTATTTCATTTGCAAAAGACATATCTGGATATATTTTTGGACAGTTGTTTTACTGTATGGTTAGTGGATTAACATTTATTATGCCCCCCTTCGAAGAAGAGGGGGTATATTGCTTTGCACATGTCGGTTGGTCGGTCTGTCGGTCCGTCCACCAGGTGGTTTCCGGATGATAACTCAAGAACGCTTAGGCCTAGGATCATGAAACTTCATAGGAAGATAGATCATGACTCGCAGATGATCCCTATTCATTTAGAGGTCACTAGGTCAAAGCTCTAGGTCATGGTGACCCGAAATAGTAAAATGGTTTCTGGATGATAACTCAAGAACGCATATGCCAAGGATCATGAAACTTCATAGGTAGATTGATCATGACTTGCAGATGACCCCTATTGATTTTGAGGTCACTAGGTCAAGGTCACGGTGACCCGAAATAGTAAATGGTTTCCGGTTGATAACTCAAAAATGCATAGGCCTAGGATCATGAAACTTCATAGGTAGATAGATCATGACTCGCAGATGACCCCCTATTGATTTTGAGGTCAGTAGGTCAAATGTTAAGGTCACAGTGACCCGAAATAGTAAAATGGTTTCCGGATGATAACTCAAGAACACATATGCCTAGGATCATGAAACTTTATGGGTAGATTGATCATGACTCGCAGATGACCCGTATTAATTTTGAGGTAACTATGTCAAAGCCAAATGCACGGTGACCCGAAATAGTTAAATGGTTTCCGATGATAACTCAAGAACGCTTACGCCTAGGATCATGAAACTTCATGGGTACATTTATCATGACATGCAGATGACCCATATTGATTTTCAGGTCACTAGGTCAAAGGTCAAGGTCACGGTGACCCGAAACAGTAAAAAAAATCCGGATGATAACTCAAGAATGCTTTTGCCTAGGATCATGACACTTCATAGGTACATTGATCATGACTCGCAGATGACCCCTATTGATTTTCAGGTCACTAGGTCAATGGTCAAGGTCACAGTGACAAAAAACGTATTCACATAATGGCTGCCACTACAACGGACAGCCCATATGGGGGGCATGCATGTTTTACAAACAGCCCTTGTTATCGATGTTCTTCATAACATTTATATAAAATGACAATTACACATCGAGTGTTACTGGTGGTCTGGCTTATAATATTTTGCATTTTACTCACCAGAAATAGCAACTAAGACTATAAAAAGAACAATGAACTATGGCTTTGGGGGGCTCTACCTGTAAGGGACCTACAGCCTCAGACTCCAGACTTTATCATAAGGATTTCAAATTTGGGACATTTGACACCCCTGATGTTGTGCCATGTATCAAAGCCGTCTATATATAAACATTAATTTTATTAATTGGATATGTTGAAGATTTGGTGATGCATTGGATTTCATTTTGTGTTTTGTTGACCTACTTTTAATTTTTAGGCTCAGCAGAACTATGGCTGTCAAAACACAATTGTATTAAAATGAATAGTGCTTCAAATTATACAAGAAGTCACTTTCTTTTTGTTTTAGATGTTTTTCAGTTTCGTCGGAAGACATTTCCCACCAACCATCCTGTCTTGAAAGAAATAACTTTTGAACCCGATTATCTGGTAATACTATTTTTTTTACATACAGTTATTAGTGAATTATGAACATTTCATAAGGATCTCAAGGGTCACAACAGGTATATATATATAATATATATATAATCAAGATTTTCCATAGGCAGTTAGAGCACAGCTGGCCCGAATAGCATGGACAAGTTAACAATTTTTTTTTTAAATATCAAGTGTGTAAAAATTACTTTGCATTGCAGAGAACTTTAAGATCATTATATTTCTGTAAAAAATGTTCAAAGTTATATCCTGAATGATTTTAGGGCCTTAAATTATATATGGAAACAAGCATATTTAATAATAAAAAGGCCTGTTGAGTTTTGAATTTGTTCTCTTAAAGATTTACAGAAAGACCCTTTTTAGCTCGACTATTATATATGAAATCTATATAGTGGAGTAATTCTACTCACCCGGCGTTTGCGTTAGCCTTAGCATTGGCGTTAGTGTGAGCATGCAAATGTTAAAAGTTTGCGTACTACCCCAAATATTTTCAATGTCCCTTGGCATATTTCTTTCATATTTTGCATACTTCTTAACAAACATGACCCCAACCTATAAACAAGAGCAGACAACTCTATCAAGCTTTTTGTAATAATTATGGCCCCTTTACCATTTTAAATATTCATTTTATTGATAAATCTATGTTAAAGTTGGCGTACCACCTAAAATATTTTCAACGTCCCTTAACATATTGCTTGCATATTTTGCAAACTTATTTACCAACATGACCCCAATCTATAAAGAAGAGCAGACAACTGTATCAAGCATTTTGTAAGAATAATGGCCCTTTTTCCATTATTATATGCATATTGCTTAAGATTCAACCCAATAATATCTTTGACAAGTTTTTAAATGACGCCGGTTGGATGAGTTTGAAAATGGTTTTGGTTGCTTTAAAAACATGGCCACCACTCTAGAGGCCGCATTGTCCAATCTTCGTGAAATTTGGTCAGAAGATTGGTCTCAATGATATCTTGGATGAGTTTGAAAATGGTTATGTTTGCTTGAAAAACATGGCTGCCAAGGGGCGGGGCATTTTTCCTAATATGGCTATAAATGGCTATAGTAAAATCTTGTTAACACCCTAGAGGCCACATTTATTGTTGGATCTTCATGAAACATGGTCAGAAGATTCATCCCAATAATATCTTGGACAAGTTTAAAAATGATGCTGATTGGTTGAAAAACATGGCTGCCAGGGGGCAGAGCATTTTTCCTTCTATGGCTATAGTAAAACCTTGTTAACATTCTAGAGGCCACATTTATTGTCTGATCTTTATGAAACTTGGTCAGAAGATTTGTCCCAATGATGTCTTGAATGAGTTCGAAAATGGGTATGGTTGCTATAAAAACATGGCCACCAGGGGGCGGGGCATTTTTCCTTATAGGGCTTTAGTAAAACCTTGTTAACACTTTAGAGGCCACATTTATTGTCAAGCTTCATGAAATTTGGTCAGAAGATTGGTCTCAATGATATCTTGAAAGAGTTTGAAAATGGGTACATTTGCTTGGAAAACACGACTTCCAGGGGGCGGGGCATTTTTTTCATTATATGGCTATAGTAAAGTCTTGTTAAAACTTTAGAGGCCACTTTTATTTCCGATGTTCATGAAAAATGGTCAGAAGATTCATCCCAATAATATCTTGGACGAGTTCAAACATGATGCTGATTGGTTAAAAAATATGGCTGCCAGTGGGCTCTGCATTTGTTCTTTTATGGCTATATAGTAAAACCTTGTTAACACTCTAGAGGCCACATTTATTGTCTGATCATCATGAAACTTTGTCCGAAGATTTGTCCCAATGATATCTTGGATGAGGTCAAAAATGGTACAAATACCTACAGACTTTAATGATAAACACAAGTCTGGCCAATGTCGTCTTACAAGCTGGTATATACACTCACTGCTAGAGCAGAATCATTTGTCATCTGTTGCAGACAGGCAGTGGTGATCGTTCTTAGCAAATTGAGTTGCGGTTCTTTCCGTAGCTAAGGCTTCTAAGCACACACTGATTTGCAAAATATGCTCTGTAAATTCTAAAATGCGACCAACTAAAAACAAACCCTTTGCCAACTTCTAGGTCAAAGGTTAAGTTTGAACATCGTGATTCCTTTTAAATGGCAAATGATATTCGCGTACGATCTTACAACTGTAACTCCCTATTCCCAACTCGGCATTTTCATCAAAGGGCATGAAGGGTGTCCAAGGTTGACAGGTCGGAATCTTTGAATGGCAGGGTGCTGCGCCCTTCCATTCATGCCAAGCTGGAGCACTGGTTTTGATGGTGTTTCACTTGTAACACACTAAGCAGTATGACCCATTATATTTATCAACATGGCTAAAATGAGGCCAAAATAAATGCCCTTTGTTTATTTCCAAAGACATGGATGGATCATCTTTGTCTCTGAATATATTATAAATACTCGTGTTGTTGATTTTGTCCTGTTTGCTTATTGCAGGAAAACTGTTAACGCATTATGTTGTGAAGACTCCTCTGTAATCAGACAGCTAGCAGTATTATGATTATCAAATATTAAAATTTGACTTAACAATATAGCGCTTCAAATTATATAAGACTTTATTTTTGTTTCAGATATTTTCCAGTTTCTCCTCACAACAATTTGCATCAAACCTCTTGTCTGGTAAGAAATTTCCATTGAAACCAACTGCTGGTAATACTATCTTTTTGGTTATGGGGGCTATATAGGAACCACTTTGTCGGTCCGTCAGTCTGTCCCGAAATTTCATCAGATCTTCACCCAAACTTGGTCACAAATTGTATCTAGATGATGTATAGGTCAAGTTTGAATATGGATCATGCCCGGTCAGAAACTTGGTCATGGGGTCACTTATTGTGTTTTAAACCTGAAGTTTGTCTGGGCCATAACTTTGTCATTTATTTCATACAGTATTTTAAATGATGGAACAGTTCATAATGATTTCAAGACATCTTCTGATCCCTGGAAGATAAACTAGGGATTGATCTGTCTGTATATAACAGTTCAGAGACTTCCAATCTAGCGTGAGAAGATGTAATGATAATGTAAAATGGAAATTACATATAACCATACATGCCATAATTTTTCAGACCAATTCCGGGACATTGTGTTAAATTGTCCGGGACTTTTGCCGATTTTCCGGGACATGTATAAAATGTAGCGATATTTATAGACATATGCATTTTTGGTATGTTTTGTTTTGTTTCGCATCGTTAATTGCAAAAGTTCGAAAGCCTATCCGAAATAAACTTGATCTATCAACGTCAAATTAAACATTACTAGTTCCTTTACTAGATACAGGCCAAGTGTTTTCAGTGTAAGCGTTCTAAACATAGATGGTGACGTCACTGCGTTATTGTTATTAAGACCGGTGTGTAACGCGTAGTTGTTGATACGCCTTTATTCATTTATAACATTAATATAATAAAAAATACAACAATACAGTACCGTTAGATTGTCAACTCAAATCAATTCACAATACATACAACCAATCACATAAAACAAATACAACAAAACAGTACCGGTAGATCGTCAACTTAAAATCCGTACAGTCACACATTAGTTACACTCTTGTTTCGATGTAGATATAAGTCAATTAACAACCAAAACAATGCCGCCTTTTCGGTTTGACAGCGAACGTGAGACAATCAATATGATAACAGGACCCCTGTTAATTGATCGATTTTGACACGTAGCGTAGTCTGCCTATTCGGGTAGGCATTGTCATGGAGACGCTGCATATATACACAGATTCGAGGTGCAGTTAAGCCTAAGATAAGGTACATGTATATATGGATTTTGTAAATTCAGGGACATTTGACAGACAATCCGGGACGCATGGCATGTATGATATAACAGTTCATACAGTTTAAGAAATACAATACATTTTATACAATGTCGTTTTTATGCCCCCGAACCAGCGATTTTGAGGGCATATAAAAATCGCTCCGTCCTTTAGTTTGTTAGTCCATCCGTCCGTCTGTAAGTTAGTAAGTCCGTCTGTCAATCCATCCGGATTATTTTCCGTTCAATAGTCTAGCAATTGTCATCAGATCTTCACCAAACTTCATGAAAATGTGTAAGGCAATAACATCTAGGTCAAGTTAGATAATGGGCCAAATAGACCCAGACACCCCTGAGTTATGGCCCTTGAATCATAGTAAAATAGGGTTTTTAGCTCGACTATTATATATGAAATATATATAGTGGAGCTTTCCTACTCTCCCCGGGGTTCCAGTGTCCGTGAGCGTTGGAATGAACTATAGTGGGGGACATATTGTTTTCGCCCTGTCTGTTGGTCTGTCTGTTGGTTTGTTTGCTCCAACTTTAATATTTTGCCATAACTTTTGCAATATTGAAGAAAGCAACTTCATATTTGGCATGCATGTGTATCTCATGGAGCTGCACATTTTGAGTGGTGAAAGGTCAAGGTCATCCTTCAAGGTCAAAGGTCAAAATATACCTAGAAAGGTGCAGATTTGCTTCAGTTTTGTGTTCAGGTTCATTTTATTCCTAAAATATCACAGCTATTACACTATGCCTCCAAACAATATACGAAAGCTTGACCCAAACCAAGACACTCTTGATGTAAGTAATGGTAGGTGAACGTAAGAATTAAATGCTGGCAATTCACATGAAATTTACATGAGGGTTTATTAATTATCCATGGTCCTGATCCCTTTAATATCTGAAATCCCTGTTTGTGCATATAACATAATGTGAACACCCTTTGGGCGACCTAACTTTGTATTTCAATCAGTTTCTTGTTTTGACCATTATTTTTACATTATTATCAAAACTTGTTAGTTTCCTACCCTTGAAAAAGGAGAGGGACTTACGGTTTGCGCTCTGTGTCTGTCAGTCTGACACTTTTCTGGATCCTTCGATAACTTTAAAAGTTCTTCACCCATTTACTTCAAATTAATACTGAACCTCTCTTATGACAATACGGTCAATCTCAACTATGTATGGCCCCATTACCAACCCTGGGGTGCCCCTCCCACATAGGCCACGCCCACCCAAAATTGCCTTTTACTATAATTTCTTCATTTCTACACCGATTCACTTCTAATTGATACTGAACTTCTCTTATGACAATACGGTCAACTATGCATGGCCCCATTACCAACCCTGGGGCGCCCCTGGGTCAAACATGCGGCGTGGGGATATGCGTCGGTCTCTGCCGCGCCATTTCTAGTCAACATTGGAGACATTGGCATCTTAAAGGAATAAATTATGTATGAGCCCAAATTTTGCAGAACTATGGCCCTTGCTCATTTTTGTTTAGCTCCTCAGCTGAAATCATCATCTAGCAGTCACAATAGTTGAGCGGTTGGAGAGGCATGCATTGCGTCCTACTACTGCTCAGACTATATTATGGTAATGCCTTATCCAAATAACACAAGTATTCACCATGTGCAAATGTCTTGTTGTCTGTATAACTCTCTCTATTAGCTCAAAGTAAAAAGCATTTGAATTTGCACACTTTGGTATTTTAGTTTAATTTTGTTTGGACATTACAATTGTTTTGAAACTAAAGATTAGTGTTGGGGCATTACACTTCTCTTTAAAATGTTTATTTGTGATTATTATTTTTTTCAGTTTGGCAGACAAAACATGCTGATCAAAAAGAATGTTTACCACAGGGGCCAGTGTTTCCATTTGAGTGATTGACAAGAAGAAGAAGAGATGAGAAATGTTATCATCATATTTTAGTCCCTACATTTATAGTGTACAGCTCAATGTATTGAACCGGTGTTGTAGAATATAATTGGAGATACATTTGAACATTATAACATTATATATAAGATGATATTTCAAAAGCAATAAGAAATAAAAAGTATAAAAAGGTCAAAACAGTAAACCGTGTGTTTACAGTGGACAGGTTTAAAGTGGAAGTGACTAGTTAATTGTTGATCATAAGCTGCACTGATGGAAAAAATAGTGGGAAATTACTATCTAGAAAACTGTTTAACGTACGACAACAGTTGTGGAACTTCATAAATGACCGTATGTAACAGGGCTGGGCAGTTTTCCTTATATAGCTATAGTGAAACCTTTTGAACACTAGTGAAGTCACTGTTTTTTTTCCAATCTTCATGCATTTTGGTCGAATATTTGTTCAAATGATGGCTCAGTCCAGTTTCGAAATTTTTATGTCTATTCAAAAAACATATCCACTAGAGCACGAGGCAATTGTCTTTATATGGCTATAATGAAACCTTGTAAATTCTCTAGAAGTGACATTTTTAGCCATATCTCCATAAATTTTGGTCAGAATATTTATTCTAATGATAGCTCAGTTGTCGAGTTTGTAACTGGTTCCGGTTTGTAGACTAACATGGCTGCCAGTGGACATGACAGTTTTTCTTAATGTGCTAGAGTAGAACCTTGTTAACACACAATTGGCCTTTTTTATGTGCATTTTTCATGAAAGATGATCAGAGCATTTGGCCCAATGTAATCTCAGCTGACTTTGAAACTGGATCACATAACGTCAAAAAGTCGGTCAAAATGCCAAATTAAAAAAAGCTTGTAAACACTGGAAGTTGCATTTAAAATTGTGTTCCTTTTTTATGTCCCCCACTATAGTAGTGGGGGACATATTGTTTTTGCCCTGTCTGTTGGTTGGTCTGTTGGTTGGTTGGTTTGCGCCAACTTTAACATTTGCAATAACTTTTGCAATATTGATGATAGGAACTTGATATTTTGCATGCATATGTATCTCATGGAGCTGCACATTTTGAGTGGTGAAAGGTCAAGGTCATCTTTCAAGGTCAAAGGACAAATATATGGGTCAAAATCGCTCATTTAATGTACACTTTTGCAGTATTTCAATATTCAAGATAGCAACTTGATATTTGGCATGCATGTGTATCTCATTGAGCTGCACAATTTGAGTGGTGAAAGGTTAAGTTCATCCTTCATGGTCAGATGTCAAATATATGTGTCCAAAATCGCTCATTTTATTATACTTTTGCAATATTGAAGATAGCAACTTGATATTTGGCATGCATGTGTATCTCATGGATCTGCACATTTTGAGTGGTGAAAGGTCAAGGTCATCCTTCAAGGTCAGAGGTCGAATATATGTGGCCCAAATCGCTTATTTTATGAATACTTTTTCTATATTGAAGATAGCAACTTGATATTTGGCATAAATGTGTATCTCATTGAGCTGCACATTTTTAGTGGTGAAAGGTCAAGGTCATCCTTCAAGGTCAAATATATGGGTCAAAATTGATCATGTAATGTCACTTCTGCAATATTGAAGCTAGCAATTTTATATTTGAAATGCATGTGTATCTCATGGAGCTGCACATTTTGAGTGGTGAAGGGTCAAGGTCATCCTACAAGGTCAAACGTCATATAGGGGGACATTGTGTTTCACAAACACATCTTGTTTAAAGTTTGTCAAAACATTTGCTGTAATGATAAGCAAAGTCAAGTTTATAAATAATAATTTGTCTACAAATTACATATTTTTCATTAAGTTCATTTATTATTCTAAACTACACCCTCTCAGAATAGTTTAGTTACTTCTGGTCACAGTTGAGCACCTTAGGGCTCTTGTTCTATAATTTGATTGTTTTGGAAAATTGTCATTTTGCCAAAATGTGAGCAAGTCCAAATTTAATTAACCCTGCTTTGTAGTATCTTGTTTTCCTTATATGTTAAAAGTGGAAAATTATCTATGAATCTGACTGCATAGATATTTGGTATTCAGCAAAGCATCGTGTAAATGTAGTAAAACTAAACACAATTGTGTTAGCATAAAACTGGCCATGCCATGGGGGTCAAATGGTTAATACAGACTTGTAGGAAAATTTTTATCCGTTAAATATATTTTGTGTACATAATGATTAGCTTTTTCCTTCAACTTATCGCTTTCATGGTGTAAAGAAAACATGCCGACTTACTAAGTAAGTCGGAGATCTGGGTTTGATTCCCAGTGAAAGTCAAGTCACAAGGAAAAATGCTTATTGTTGGAAGGATTTATTAGTTATTCAAAACGTAAGATTTTTTTCTTTGCTCGTTCAGTTACAAATAACAGCAAATGATCTGAAAGTATTTGTTTATAACGTAGAAGTTAGTGTCATGAATAGTAAATTGGAATAATGCACTTAATAGAAACTTTACATATTGTATATAAGACTAAAATACGCAGAAATGAAATACCAGGAGCATTATTAATACATTTTTATACCCCCACAAACGAAGTTTGTCGGTCCGTCTGCCTGTCTTGTCTGTCGGTCCGTATTAAGTGTCCGCTCTCTAATTCAAGTTGTTTTTACCCGATCTTCACCAAACTTGGTCAGATGTTGTATCTATATGATGTCTAGGTCAAGTTCGAATATGGGTAATGCCGGGTCAAAATCAAGGCCAAGGGGTCACTTAGTGCGTTTTAAACTTTGAGCATGGTGTCCACTCTCTAATTATGCACCCCTTCGAAGAAGAGGGGGTATATTGTTTTCCACATGTCGGTCGGTCGGTCCGTCCATCAGATGATTTCCGGATGATAACTTGAGAACGCTTAGGCCTAGGATCATGAAACTTCATTGGTACATTGATCATGACTGGCAGATGACCCATCTTGATTTTCAGGTTACTAGGTCAAGGTAACAGTTATTCCAAATAATAAAATGGTTTCAGGAAGGTAACTCAAGAATGCTTAGGCCTAGGATCATGAAACTAAGGATCATGAAACTTCATAGGAACATTGATCATGACTGGCAGATGACCCCTATTGATTTTCAGGTCACTAGGTCAACGGTCACAGTGACAAAAACGTATTCACACAATGGCTGCCTCTACAACTGACAGCCCATATGGGGGGCATGCATGTTTTACAAACAGCCATTGTATATACTACTACCCCATGCTCGTATATAAGTAATGCCGTATCAAGCCAGTACTATACTAGCGAGTCATGTATCGGATATATCCTACTACCCATGCTCGTATATAAGTAATGCCGTATCAAGCCAGTACTATACTAGCGAGTTATATAGCGGGTATATCCTCCTACCCCATGCTCGTATATAAGTAATGCCGTATCAAGCCAGTACTATACTAGCGAGTCATATACCGGATATATCCTACTACCCCATGCTCGTACATTAGTAATGCCGTATCAAGCCGGTACTATACTAGCGAGTCATAGCGGGTATATACTACTACCCCATGCTTATATATAAGTAATGCCGTACCAAGCCAGTACTATACTAGCGAGTCATATACCGGGTATACCCTACTACCCCATGTTCGTATATAAGTAATGCCGTATCAAGCCAGTACTATACTAGCGAGTAATATAGCGGGTATATCCTACTACCCCATGCTGGTATATAAGTAATACTGTATCAAGCCAGTACTATACTAGCGAGTTATGTACCGGGTATATCCTACTACCCCATGCTGGTATATAAGTAATGCCGTATCAAGCCAGTACTATACTAGCGAGTTATGTACCGGGTATATCCTACTACCCCATGCTGGTAAACGAGTCTTATACCGGGTATATCCAACTACCCCATGCTCGTATAAGTAATGCCGTATCAAGCCAGTACTACATTAGCGAGTTATATACCGGGTATATCCTACTACCCCATGGTCGTATATAAGTAATGCCGTATCAAGCAAGTACTATAATAGCGAGTCATATACCGGGTATACCCTACTACCCTATGCTCGTATATAAGTAATGCCGTATCAAGCCAGTACTATACTAGCGAGTCATATACCGGATATATCCTACTACCCCATGCTCGTATAAAAGTAATGCCGTATCAAGCCAGTACTATACTAGCGAGTCATATACCGGATATATCCTACTACCCCATGCTCGTATATAAGTAATGCCGTATCAAGCCAGTACTATACTAGCGAGTCATATACCGGATATATCCTACTACCCCATGCTCGTATATAAGTAATGCCGTATCAAGCCAGTACTATACTAGCGAGTTATATAGCGGGTATATCCTACTACCCCATGCTCGTATATAAGTAATGCCGTATCAAGCCAGTACTATACTAGCGAGTCATATACCGGGTATATCCTACTACCCCATGCCTTTATATTAGTAATGCCGTATCAAGCCAGTACTATACTAGCGAGTCATATACCGGATATATCCTACTACCCCATGCTCGTATATTAGTAATGCCGTATCAAGCCAGTACTATACTAGCGAGTTATATAGCGGGTATATCCTACTACCCCATGCTCGTATATAAGTAATGCCGTATCAAGCCAGTACTATACTAGCGAGTCATATACCGGGTATATCCTACTACCCCATGTCTTTATATTAGTAATGCCGTATCAAGCCAGTACTATACTAGCGAGTCATATACCGGATATATCCTTCTACCCCATGCTCGTATATTAGTAATGCCGTATCAAGCCAGTACTATACTAGCGAGTTATATAGCGGGTATATCCTACTACCCCATGCTCGTATATAAGTAATGCCGTATCAAGCCAGTACTATACTAGCGAGTCATATACCGGGTATATCCTACTACCCCATGCCTTTATATAAGTAATGCCGTATCAAGCCGGTACTAAACTAGCGAGTCATATACCGGATATATCCTACTACCCCATGCTCGTATATTAGTAATGCCGTATCAAGCCAGTACTATACTAGCGAGTCATAGCGGGTATATCCTACTACCCCTTGCTCGTATATAAGTAATGCCGTATCAAGCCAGTACTATACCTGCGAGTCATATACCGGGTATATCCTACTACCCCATGCCTTTATATAAGTAATGCCGTATCAAGCCGGTACTAAACTAGCGAGTTATATAGCGGGTATATCCTACTACCCCATGCTCGTATATAAGTAATGTCGTTTCAAGCCAGTACTATACTAGCGAGTTATATACCGGGTATTACCTTCTACCCCATGCTGGTATAAAAGTAATGCCGTATCAAGCCGGTACTATACTAGCGAGTTATATAACGGGTATATCCTAATACCCCATACTCGTATATAAGTAATGCCGTATCAAGCCAGTACTTTACTAGCGAGTCATATACCGGAAATATCCTACTACCCCATGCTCGTATACCCGGTATAAGTAATGCCGTATCAAGCCAGTACTATACTAGCGAGTCATAGCGGGTATATACTACTACCCCATGGTCGTATATAAGTAATGCCGTTTCAAGCCAGTACTAAACTAGCGAGTCATATACCGGGTATACCCTACTACCCCATGCTCGTATATAAGTAATGCCGTATCAAGCCAGTACTATACTAACGAGTCATATACCGGGTATATCCTACTACCCCATGCTCGTATAAAAGTAATGCCGTATCAAGCCAGTACTATACTAGCGAGCCATAGCGGGTATATACTACTACCCCATGCTCGTATGTAAGTAATGCCGTACCAACCCAGGACTATACTAGCGAGTCATATACCGGGTATATCCTAATACCCCATGCCTTTATATAAGTAATGCCGTATCAAGCCAGTACCATACTAGCGAGTTGTATACCGGGTATTCCAACTATTTTTTTAGCTCGTATATGTTGTTATACAATTGTATTAAACATGGCCATTTAAGTCTTTCATAAGATTCTAACTAAACAAATGAGTTTTAATTTCTTTTAAAACTCTTGATGCAAGCAAACGATGAACGGCAGTATTGGGGGAAAAAAACTGGCAGACAATATGTATTTGACCATCAAAACTAGAGAAGACTGAGATAAAGATATGCAGAAAATGAAGCAACACCAGTTCATACACAGTGCTAAACTCACATCATAGAGATGTTTAAGTTCATGGATTTCTAGACTATTAAAGCTCAGGACTTTGGTACAGTCTCCCCATCTACAGCATTTCTCTTGAACCACATGAGAGATGATATGTGCATCTTGCTGTCCTATGGAGTGGAAGTCTTCCTTGCAGGATATCCATTTGCACGAATACTCCTATAACAAGCAACTTTGTAAACTGCAGATTGGAAGCCAAAGTCAATTAACTTACAGTGTCCACATTTTTAACTTTAGTTATAATCATTGACTAAGTTTTTCACAAATGTTATTTTTGATTGAAATGTTAATGAAAAGGCAAAAAAAAGAGATTTACTGTGAAATAAGTCAATGGAGATAAGCCTACTAATAGCTCTTGGTGTGTATTGTGGATTTCACCATGATTTGTTTAACTCTATTTTTGTTTTATTTATCTATATATTGATATTTTCTATGAGTTCTTTACGCAGATACACATCTAATCAGAGCCTCTGTTAATGTAATAAAAGTATGTTACTGTTCTGTTCTTCTGTTAATAACTAATCTAAAAAGAAAGAAAACAAGTAAATTTGCACTATTGTATGAATATGGCATACACTTATTTTTCCATGTTGAAATCTTATTAAATTCATGATATGAAGCCCTAAAATGTTTGTAACAAACAGATGGATGGACTGACAGACTGCCGATGGAAAACGCCAACACTATATCTCTCTGGCTTTGGAAAGGATAATGATTCAACAGAAAGTAGAAATCATCAATAAAAACTTGATGCATCTAAGTTAACTTAGCAATTAGTGGGTTCAATATGTCCTTTAACTGAACAAAAAACAGATGTTTCAAAAACTTAACATGATTTGTCATTTGTTGCAAATATTAAGAAGCACTTACAGGTCCTGGGTTTCAATCACCAACATATGATAAAATAGTTCTCAGTAACAAAAGGCACAAAAATGCAAGAAAAAAATCACTTTAATGTTAAAATAAATATATAGAGTTATTCAATAAACGATGTATATTTTGTCATAAAGTACCGGTCCTGGATTTTTCTCAACATCATTTAAGAGCATCAACATCCGCTGGGACAGGTTAACATGTTGTTGAATACACAGCTGTATCATGATGTAATGAAGACCACCTTGTCCACACATACGACCCAGAATCATCAGCCCAAACATCTTGATCCACATGGTGGGTGGGAAATGTTTGTATGTTCCTAAAGAACAAAACATGTTAATGATTTATCATTTCAAGTATAAAAGGCAAGCCTTAAAATTCTTAGAAAGCTTTAACATCTGAAGGTTAATATCACCCTGGCTGTGCAGATCTTGGTAATATACCCATTTAAAAAACATTCCTTAAAGCCACACACCTTGAAATGAAATATCTGGCATAGTAAATTTGGATATAAATAAGAAACATATTTTATCTTTGCCAATTAGAATATATCTGGTGGTTGCAAGGTAGAAATCCGTCTTTCTTGTGCTTTAAAACTTAAAAATAATTGTGTTTCTCGAATTGAACATGTACGTATACAAATCATACATTCAGTTTTAAAATAAAAAAAAATAAATTACTTGCTAACTAGGCTATAGATTTAATGACAATTTTGCACACTTTCAAATTGCATCTATATGTACTGAGTAACATGTATTTCATTTCAAGGTGTGTGGCTTTAATGTAATAAACAAGAGTGCTAAACTGTCACAAGATACACCCGTTTGAAGGTTTTGGACACCATGCTAAACGCTGGAAATGCACTAAGGGACCTAGTTTTCGACCCGGCATGACC
This sequence comes from Dreissena polymorpha, assembly GCF_020536995.1. Lineage (NCBI taxonomy): Eukaryota > Metazoa > Mollusca > Bivalvia > Myida > Dreissenidae > Dreissena > Dreissena polymorpha. The sequence goes on along the minus strand of NC_068360.1, from coordinate 82,108,686 downwards.
TATATCTGAACTTGACTTAGATATCATTAAGACACAACTTCTGCCCAAATTTGGTGAAGATCGGATGAAAACTCTTTCAATTAAAGAGCTTACACCATGCTAAATCCTTGAAATGCACCCTGTGAACTAGTTTTTGACCCAGCATGACCCATATTTGAACTTGAACTAGATATTGTCTAGATACAACTTCTGACCACATTTGTTGAAGATCAGATAAAAACTACTTCAATAAGAGAGTGGACACCGTGCTAAATGCTTGAAATGCACTAAGTAACCTCGTGACCTAGTTTTTGACCTGGCGTGACCCATATTTGAACTTGACCTAGATAACATTTTGACACAATTTCTGACCAAATTTGGTGAAGATCGGATGATAACTACTTCAATTTGAGAGCGGACACCATGCTTAATCCTTGAAATGTACTAAGTGAACCCCTGACCTTGTTTTTGACCCGGCATGACCCATAATTGAACTTGACTTAGATATTGTCTAGATAAAACTTCTGACCAAAGTTTGTGAAGATTGGATGAAAACTACTTCAATTAGAGAGCAGACACCATGCGAAATGCATGAAATGCTCTAAGTGACCTCGCGACCTAGTTTTTGACCCGGCATAACCCATATTTGAACTTGACCTATATATCATTTACACACAACTTATGACCAAATTTGGTAAAGATCAGATGAAAACTACTCCAATTAGAGAGCCACCAATGCTAAATCCTTCAAATGCACTAAGTGACCCCGTGACCTAGTTTTTGACCTGGCATGACCCATATTCAAACTTGACCTAGATATTGTCTAGATACAACTTCTGACCAAGTTTGGTGAAGATCAGATGAAAACTATTTGAATTAGAGAGTGGACACTGTTATGGACGCCGCCGCCCGCCAAGGGTGAAACTATAATACGTCCCGTTTTTTCAAAACCGGCGTATAAAAATAAGTACTATCCCTCACAGGGTTCAGGTCACACAATTAACTTATAGACAATAGGCAATACTTAATTCATTCACTTCAAACTGTTTCTCTTGACAGATAACAAATGTTCAATCAAATTTTCATTCAAGATCATTTGGTTACAAATTTGAAATATACTAAAATTTGCCTTCATAATGGAAACTTCTATTTTCCAAGCATGCCTTCCACTTCCTTGAGCTGACTTCGTTGAGTTCATTATTAGCAGATGCAATCTGTAAGATTTACTTATAAATAACTCTAAAATAAGTGATTGTTACCCAAAAAATAAAAAAATATAAATTCTTTTGTCTAATTACACACTTTCACATACATAAATGTGACACACGCATAAAGGCCCATAACCATCCAATCAAAATATTCAGAAATAGAGGTGCTCATTATACTAACAGTAATGACTAAGTTTGTATACATGTATGTTTTTTCAACTATGTTTTGCAAAATATTCTCATGCAAACCAGGGTTTCCAATTTAATAAGCCACATGTACATTGCATGTAACAGGGGTAAGACAATGCTAACAAGAAATGTGGTTGTCAGAAACACAATGCCCCCTAATGCGCCACTTTGATTTTTTTTTTTACCTTTGACCTTTAAGGATGACCTTGATCTTTCACCACTCAAAATGTGCAGCTCCATGAGATACACATGCATGCCAAATATCAAGTTGCTACGTTCAATATTGCAAAAGTTATGAAGAAGGTTAAAGTTTTGGTTAAAGTTTTTGAATTATTTTTTTTGACCTTTGACCTTGAAGGATGACCTTGACTTTGACCTTTCACCACTCAAAATGTGCAGCTCCATGAGATACACATGCATGCCAAAAATCAAGTTGCTATGTTCAATATTGCAAAAGTTAATATGAAGGTTAAAGTTTTGGTTAAAGTTTTGGGACACACACACACACACACACATGGACACATACAATGACAGACAGGCCAAAAACAATATACCCCCGATCTTTCGATCCGGGGGCATAACAATAATCCTGGTTGTGTTTTTCAAGCAATCTAGCTAAAACAAAAAGGTTTAATAAAATAGAAAGATTAACTAAAATGAACATACCAGTTATATAGGGCTATAACTATCATATTGAGTATGTCAACACAAAATCGTGTAATTAGTTGCTAAAAGATACAGAAAGCTTTATATGGGAAAGTGCATGTGTTGACCTCCTTTTTTTGTTACTTTATTTGTACATAAAATGCTTGTCAAGCAAACACAAGTTAGTGATTTAAAGTCATACCATTGGTGAGCCTATCAGCTTAATTTTACTCTCTTTTCCAGTCTCTAGTTGCTTGATGTGGCGACTGCAGAAGTGGCTCAGCAAAGCGTCTTCGTTGGAGCAAATAACCCTGCATTCTGGACACCGATTGTGCGCCTCCTTTAAATATAAAACTTTGTGAAACATAAAAATATATTAAACATTTATTTTTCATCATTTTAACCAATAAATACCTACTAAACAAGAACTTTGACATTAACTTAGATAAGAAAACATATATATTATTTTCAATTAAATTGTTAAACAAGAGCTGTCTCCATAGGATGACGTATGCCCCCAATAAATGCTTTGATAGAAATTATGAGCATTTTTCGAACCCTAAACGCGGACCCTAAGGTCAAGGTCATGGGGTGAAAATTTGTGTGGGTATGGAAAGGCGTTGTCCATATACACATGCATATCAAATATGAATGTTACATCTGAAGCGACAAAAGAAGTTATGAGCTTTTTTCGAAACCTAAACACAAAGTGTGACGGACAGACAGACATCAGACAAACAGACAGAAGGACAGTTCGATCACTATATGCCCTCCTTCGGCGGCATAAAAAAAGTTAATCCAGAAATGCAAAATAAGTCCCAAACTAGAGAGCGGACACCATACTTAATCCTTAAAATGCACGTAATGTAAGCAAGTAAGTTCAAATAACAATGTACACAATTTCAATACTTTCTTAAAGTCAGTTCAAATAACAATGAACACAATTTCAATATTTTCTTGTCACTTAATCAATAATTATTATTTAAAAAAAAACATCCTGACAGTCCCCTCACATTTATGTGACTGAACTATCAGTCAAAAAAACGTTTGTTAGCTAACAGGGAGATATCTGTTATGGGAGAAGGTTCAAAATATTTTTGCCATTTCTTATATCACACTGCAAGTGTCAGTGCTACTGGCTCTGGGCATTTTCTATTTTTATCAAACCACTAAATTCAATGTATTTTATTCAGAAAACTTTGCAAAAGACAACCTCAGTGTCTGGAATGACCTGATGCACCAAATCGCACAAGTCAGCTACATCTCTGAAATTATTTCAATACAATCATTTTCATTAATAAAAATAGATAACAAGAGCTGTCAGAGGACAGCGCCCTCGACTATTCGAGTGCTTGACAGTATAACGTAAGCCATCATGGGGAAATTGTTCATATTCAATAATTTATTAGATGATCTTTTAAAAATAAAAAAAGGAAAAAAAATAAAAATTTGGGGAGGGGGTAGGGGGGTTGAGAGGGGGGTATAACATGGGGTGTGGTCATTTATTAGACGATCTGACGATCTTTCAAAAATAAAAAAAGGAAAACAAAAAATTTGGGGGGGTGGGGGGGGGGCAGGGATTCTGGGTTGGGGCGTGGGGTATTGCAGTGCTGCAGCTAGGATTTAAAAAGGGCAGGGGGATTTTTTGTCAAAAGGGCACTTTGGACGCGCAGTATTTTGTCAAAAGGGCACTTTCGAGCGCGCGGGCGTTTCTAGAATGCTTCCTCATGCATGTTAATTTATGTGTTATCAATAATTGTAAGAATGAATTATTCCCATTGTCATTAAACAATTCAAATTTAATTACTACAATGAGGAATAAATTAATTACAATGTATTTTAATAAGAGATTTATTAATCATCATATGTAAAAAAAAAAATTTAAAAAAAAAAAAAAAAATTTAAGGGCAGGGGGGGCCCTAGGAAGGTCAGGGCGGAGGTTCGGGAGTGCAGGGCGGGGCGCCCTTCGATTGAGGCCTAGCTGGAGCACTGGTATTGCACGGGTGGAATCCATTGTGGTATTCAGGTAAGTGCTGTTTTGTCAAAGTATTAATAAAATCTTATCATAAATAAAGAAGTTATGTGAATTTAAGCAAAATGTCCAATTCTCAAAGTAAAAAAGGGGCCATAATTCTATCAAAATGCTTGATTCAGTGGTCTAATCTTGTTTATAGGTTGGGGTCATGTTGGTAAACAAGTATGCAAAATATAATAGCAATATGTCAAAGGACATAGGAAATATTTGGGGTAGTACGCAAACTTTAACATAGATTTATCAATGATATGCATATTCTGAGTATAAAAGGGGCCGTAATTCTATCAAAATGCTTGATTAAGTGGTCTCCTCTTGTTTGTAGGTTAAAGGTCATGTTGGTAAACAAGTATGCAATATAACAAAGCAATATGTTAAAGGACATAGGAAATATTTGGGGTAGTACGCACAATTTAACATAGATTTATCAATAATAATTAATATGCATATTCTAAGTATAAAAGGGGCAATAATTCTGTCAAAATGCTTGATACAGTGGTCTGCTCTTGTTTATAGGTTGGGATCATGTTGGTAAACAAGTATGCAAAATATGAAAGCAATATGTCAATGGACATTGAAAATATTTGAAGTAGTACGCAAACTTTAACATTTGCACGCTCACGGAAACGCCAACGCCGGGGTGAGTAGGATAGCTCCACTATATATATTTCATATATAATAGTCCAGCTAAAATACAGTCAACAATTAAAGAGTTGTTGTCACTGGGAATGTGATCTTGCATATATACACTTCATGTTGACAACATATTATTTTCAATTAAATTGTTAAACAAGATCTGTCTCCATAGGATGACGTATGCCCCCAATAAATGCTTTGATAGAAATTATGAGCATTTTTCGAAATCTGAATGCATTTTTTGAACCCTAAACACGGACCCTAAGGTCAAGGTCATGGGGTAAAAATTTGTGTGCGTATGGAAAGGCCTTGTCCATGTACACATGCATATCAAATATGAATGTTACATCTGAAGCGACAAAAGAAGTTATGAGCATTTTTCGAAACCTAAACACAAAGTAAGACGGACGGACAGACAGACATCAGATAAACAGACGGAAGGACAGTGCGATCACTATATGCCCTCCTTCGGCGGCATAAAAAACGTTAATTTAGAAATGCAAAATAAGTCCCAAACTAGAGAGCGAAAACCATACTTAATCCTTGAAATGCACTAAGTGACCCCGTGACCTAGTTTTTGACCAGGCATGACCCATATTCGAACATGACCTAGATGTTGTCTTGATACAACTTCTGACCAAGTTTGGTAAAGATCAGATGAAAACTACTTCAATTAGAGAGCAGACACCATGCTTAAACCTTAAAATGCACTAAGTGACCCCATGGTCTAGTTTTTGACCCGGCATGGCCCATATTCGAGCTTGACCTAGATATTGCCTAGATACAACTTCTGACCAAGTTTGGTAAAGATCAGATGAAAACTATTTGAATTAGAGAGCGGACAAGAAAAGTGTGACAGACAGACAGACAGTGCGAAAACTATATACCCTCTTTTCTTCGAAAGGGGGCATAAAAAATGTGGAGTAAAATATATACAAATGTGTTCTTTTTCTTTGCAGACTGACTTACCTATCAAAATAGTTACATAAACAAATATGTATAATTATATTGTTAATATTATGCGCATAAATAAAACATTTGCTATTTCATGTAAAATTAATTGTAGACAGCAAATAATGAAACAAGAAACCGTTTGAGACGGGTGATGCTCCACAAAGGTTTTTTTGTCACAATATTGCACTATATATTCAGATAAAAGGAAACGTCTTGAGGGGCATAACTTTGGACAAAATAATACAATGGATGGTTTAGTAACTTAAAAATTTCAAAGGGCCATAACTCTGTAAATAAATCATCTAACCAGAACCCACTAATAACATGCGCATCTCCTCAAGGTAGTTAAGCTTCCCATAAAGCTTTATTGTATTCCAGTCAGTAGTTGGGGAGAAATAGCCCGGACAAGAATTGCACTATATGTACAGTTATTAGAAAATTTCAAAGGGCCATAACTCTGTGAAAAATCATCCGACCATAACCGGCTTATAATATGCACATCTCCTGTTGGTAGTGAAGCTTCCCATAAAATTTCATTGAATTCATGTAATAAGTTGCTGAGAAATAGCTCGGACAAGAATTGCACTATATGTACAATGGAAAATTTCAAATGGCCATAACTCTGTGGAAAATCATCCGACGAGAACCGGCTGATAATATGCACATCTCCTGTTGGTAGTGAAGCTTCCCATAAAGTTTCATTGAATTCCCGTCATTAGTTGCTGAGAAATTGCTCGGACAAGAATTGCTCTATATGTACAATGGAAAATTTCAAAGGGCCATAACTCTGTGAAAAATCATCCGACCAGAACCCGCTGATAATATGCACATCTCCTCTTGGTAGTGATGCTTCCCATAAAGTTTCATTGAATTCCAGTCATTAGTTGCTGAGAAATAGCCCGGACAAGAATTGCACTATATGTACAGTAAATGGAAAATTTCAAAGGGCCATAACTCTGTGAAAAATCATCCGACCAGAACCCGCTGATAATATGCACATCTCCTCTTGGTAGTAAATCTTCCCATAAAGTTTCATTGAATTCCGGTCATTAATTGCTGAGAAATAGCCCGGACAAGAATTGCACTATATGTACAGTTAATAAAAAATTTAAAAGGGCCATAACTCTGTGACAAATCATCCGACCAAAACCCGCTGATAATATGCACATTTCCTCTTAATAGTGAAGCTTCCCATTAAGTTTCATTGAATTCCGGCCTTTAGTTGCTGAGAAATAGCCCGGACAAAAATTGTTCACGGACGGACAGACGGACTGACGAAGCGGCGACTATATGCTCCCCCCCAAATTTTTTGGGGGAGCATAAAATGTCAAATTAACATGGATAATAGAAAATATTGTGAAATGCTTTATTTATAAATTAGAAACTAGATAACACTTCTAAAATGATTGCAAGTTTCCATGACTCATTGAGGAATAAACCATGTAAAATGTTAGTTTTGCAAATTTATATAGTTATGGGAAACAACTACATTAAATTTAAATATCAAAGCTTTTTTTTATAATTGTATATGTACCGGTAAAACACCGCTTCATTCGTAAGAATGTCATTTGAACCTAGATGAAGATACAGCTGTTGAACATCCATCTTCCGCAAGTCTCTCAACAATGCATGGCGAAAACGATCACAAGAAAATTTGGCACCTTTGAAAACAGAGTTGGCGAATGTCTGTGTAAATAAATCACAAATATACATGAATGAATACACAAGGAAAATTCATGCTTTGCCTCAAGATTAAAATGAAAAGTTTGCAATTACAATTCCCTACAATCTGTAAAATATTCCACACGCTTAAATAAAATATATAACCATGCAAATTAGTTAGAAAACGCAATGATGCCAATAATTGCACCTCAGCATAATAAGTTTAACTTTATATTGATGACAAATACTGTAATCATACGAAGCTTAGGACTTGACATTTGAACTGTTTAAGTATAAAGAAATGAAATAATTACATCATTTATAGAAACTATGAGTATCACGTTTAAATGGTGGCATTTCGTGTTTTCTCAAAAATGTTTACAAAAACAGTAAACATTTAAACGACTGTTGATATCAACATAATCCATTTTAGTTCATTACGTTACAATGTTGCAAAACTTATTAAAAGCTGTTAAAAAAAGACTGGTATACATTTGTATCATGTGTGCCAGATGGCCCTTATTCACAACAGCGTAAACATAACAAAACACCATGTACGACCTAGACGGCTTGAATATTTGACACACGTCGGCACAAAGTGCTCGGGAAAATTTTCCAGCTATTTGTTGCATGATCATTCCCCGAATTGTCTTGAACATTTGACGCGCGTCAGCACAACGTGCATGAGGAAATTTTTTCTGACATTTATTCATCCGCATTCATTTTTAATTTAATAAACAGATACTCGTTTTTATGTACATCTTGTTAGGTAGAAAACAATAAAAAATTTACACAGGTGTAGTCTTATTGAAGAAATGTGGGATCAATATTTATTTGTCTTTGTTATAAAATACTACGGCATGTAAGTAGAAAATGTGTACCCAATGACTCAACAACGGCAAGAACAGTTGGTTTTAATATGACGTCATTGCCCAAATGGGTTATGATCTGAATATAACTTCTGGAAATAATCATTACTTTCAGTTTGGAAATGCGATGTCAATGACGCTTTTATAACTGACATTTGGATATCGTTTAAACGGTAACCTTTTGTTTATTTCATTAATCATTTCGTTTTAACGTTTAGAAAAATGTGTACATGTGATACCATTAATAGAAACAAACCTGAAACTGTAATTACTGTTCTATACCATTGTCATTACATATTCTCATCAGAGATTGGCAGGCATTTGACAGCTATATCATCAGGAAGAATATCCTTAATCCGATGAGCATTGGAGTCCCCAGCAATACGGTTCACTTTTCTCCTGTCTTGGGCACCTGAAAAAATAAAAGGAAAATGCTTCCTGACACAACACTGCATCCTGTTCAAAAGAGCCTGCGTAATAAATCTACTAATTATAAAAAGACAAGTCTTAACAACCCAAATACTACCTTAACAATACTATTGCAACAAGACTAATAAGGACGACTAAACTTGTCTTATGTGTATCTAACTACACAAAAAGAATATAAACAAAACAGATCAATCACGCTTTAATAAAAATAAAGGTCACACAAGTTAAAAAGCACTAGTTTTCAATAATCAATAAGTGTCAAAATTGCAATACACTGGTCAGTGTTCAGTGCAAATATCACTATGAACATGTCAAAAGTGTCAATTATTGCACTAGTGTGTAACACACTCAGTGCTCCAGCTAGCAATAAATAGAGGGGCGCTGCGCCCCTCTAAAATTTGCCCACTTAAAAAGCGCCCCTCTATTTTTCTGTCAAATGCCTTTTTGATCTCTAAATTCCTGCTTTCAGGCCGTATAAATCGCCAGAAACATTGACATGAATACACAGATAACATGACTGCCTGGGGTGTATTAAGTCAACACATTGTGAACAAACAAGCCCCAAGGCCATGGTTTGTTATCAGATCACTAATTAGCCTTTTGTTGCAGACGATAGTAACATGCTGTGAAAGATTATCTCTGAGGTCACGCTTGGTTAGGCACAATCACACTCGAATGAAATCAAACTCAGCACTACTGAATTTTTTAAACTTCTGAATTCTTTGGCTATAATTTTTTGTTTGCAAAAATAGTGATTTTAATTCAAAATACCTATGAACATTTGAAAATTAATCATCTTTTTTTAATGCGAATATGCGTTTAATATTTAATCCGAAATTAAGGAGTGGAAAACATATTTGTGTTTGGATTTTATTTCTGAACTTTAAAACACTGTCTGTCCTCATTCATGATGAATTTTAACATGAATAGGGGCAGACAGTTGTTATTTCAACAAATAAAGAACTTGTTTGGAAGGAGGATTTATCACTCTGCGAGTAAAATGTAATGTTGATATTGTCATATATTTTCGCGACGTAACAAAACTGTCAACGTTGTTGACATAAGTTGAAATAACGTGTTGTGAAATAAATATATCCTATTACATGTATTAACAATAACAATGTTTCATTTTAATCTCCAGACTGGATGTTACTTCATGGTGACATTTATCATTGTTTAGACTTTAAATTTGTCAATATAGATTTTTGTTTTAATTAATATTATTATTGTGGACAAACATTGGCTCAAAGTTATTTAAAGCAACGAATTTAAGTAGTTACAGTCACAACGTTTTTTTGACCCAGTGAAACCCCTGAATTTATTTCATGTTGTCATTTCATTTCCTTCTAAAAGGCCACTGATGCTGAAACTGGAACCTGAAAGATTAACATGCAGTACAATGATGATAGGTGATAAAAAAACATCAAAATCCCCCCCACACACACACCAGAAAGAAATATGATATCTACATATCTCTAATGCGTGTAGTCCGACGCTAGCCCAATTCGGTTAGGAAATTGGCTACTAAGTTGTTTTCCTTAGCACCAATGTAGATAGTAATATATTTATTGTAATTTCATTACACAAAATGAGGAACAGCATAAAATTAGTGAAGTTATCCAATGCACAAGTGTTTACAACTAATAAGTATATAGTATAACCGATGTATATACTTAAGTATATTTATAACCAAATGCCCTATTTTCCAAAATTACGCGTGAAATGTGCCCTTTTTGGGGAAGCTCCCCTCTATTTTGAAAAGCTGGCTGGAGCACTGACACTGAATGTGTCCAAATGCGCGAAGCACCTGTTTTTTTAATAATTAGTATTAAAGTGTCACTCAAAATTGCAATCCACTGGTAAGTGTTCATTCAATGCAAATATCACACAGTCACTATAAACACATCAAAAGCGTCAATTATTGCACTAGTGTAAAACACACTGTAAGTGTCCAAATGCGCGAAGCACGTGTTTTTAATAGATCACAAAATGGGTAATAAAACGCACAGTTGAACTTAAGATGAAAAGTAAACACAAATCCTTCGTTCACTCACACCGAGTTACTAGGACTTGGTCGCGAAAATGAATGCCACTTTGAATCATACACTTTACAACGTCGAAATACACCAAATCACAATTAAAAGATAGCTATTGCAAGTTCAAAAACAAAACTGAAATATATAAGCGCCGAAATGACTTCGTGATCTCAAAACAAGGTCACAAAGTGAAACGTATACAATACCGGATCTCAACCGTTTGAAAGCTCGTGTGCAATCAAAAGGGGAGATTATTCCAACGATGTTTTTTTCTTGTTTCTCCATTCGGTACCCCTCGCACGTTATTTGATTACGCTTTCTTCATATATGGTCATATTACACTCATTCTAAACGTTTATTTATAGATGTTTGTGTTGTGACATATATGGTTATGATTACCATATAAGGTAAAGACGGACAGGGACCAGAGTCGCTCTGATAATGAACACGCATAAGATAATGGTTTCACGATCGTTTATCATTATGTATTAACCTCAACGAAAAAGCATTATTAGGTATTTAACTTAATAAAATATTTTAAAATTGACTGTAAATATATTTTTGATTTATGGATCTTGGTACATTTAAGTTGACTATCATACATTTTGAATTGAATCGTGTTACTGCTGTAGTTTATTTCTTATAAGTGTTAAAAGCGCAATAAATTAATAATCGTTAAAACGACTTGCAAGTTGTTTTACTTTTAATGTTTTATTTTTATGCCCCCGAAGGAGGGCATATAGTGATCGCACTGTCCGTTTGTCCGTCTGTCCGTCAGTCCCTCCGTCTTTCCGTCACACTTTGCGTTTAGGTTTCGAAAAGTGCTCATAACTTCTATATCGCTTCAGATGTAACATTCATAATTGATGGACAAGCCTTTCCATACGCACACAAATTTGACCCCCTTGACCTTGAACCTAGGGTCCGCGTTTAGGTTTCGAAAAAATGCGTTTTGGTTTCGAAAAATGCTCATAACTTCTATCAACGCGTTTATCGGGGGCATGTGTCATCCTATGGAGACAGCTCTTGTTTATTGATTAAATGTATGTGTTACCATGATAACTGCCTGTGTAAGAATAAAACTATTGGGCTGAAGTGTAACTAAAATGATTAAAACAACCTTCTTTCATTTTTCTTTTATTGCAAGTATTCAATCATAAAAAATAATGCAGCATTAAAATACCGCATTATTTATATTTTTTATACTTGTCTGGTGTCCAATCTAAACTGTCTAAATTGTATTTGTAACATTTCTTTCGTTGGTACCAGTCTATTTTGTTCTACTTTTCCCAACTTTTTGGACTTGTTTATTGTTTATTTTATTGTTTATTGAATACCACTATTGCACGCCGGGTATGCGGATACTTTGAAAACAGATGGCACTTCAATACCAGAGAACAACAAAAGCCACGCTCGAGAGGAGAGCTCTTCAGCTTTTTTGCATTTCTGTTCTGTTCATTTGGTTTTCAGACACGGGACATTGTTTGGTCGTTTAATGGTATAGCACTTCGTATTTTACCGTTTTTTTGCGAATTCATTTCTTCGAAATTATATATATATATATATATATATATATATATATATATATATATATATATATATATATATATATATATATATATATATATATAATCAGTTTACATTGGATGATCAGTACATGTTTTAACAAAATAAAAAAACTTAGAAATAAACCAAGAACGTGCTTACTTTTGGAAATAAAAGTTCAATATACCCAATAATGTGACAACATGTTACATTTTAATTTACTAACGTATTTGAGAAATCCAAATGTTTAAAGAGTCGGATGCCAAATTTTCATGGGCACCTTTTAAACCGATCATCTCAATGGCAATGGTACTTCCATTCCCTATAAGTCGACACTTACCAAATATAACACACTCTTTTAAGTGAATCAGAAATGCAGAATTCGCTGTGAAATACTGTTATAGTAAGCAGGCAATACATAAAAATGTATGTACTGAAGAATTAAAAAAAAATGAATTACCGAAACATTTTCTTACCCCTTTGGAATATGCCTATGATTTTGTATAAATGTGAAAGATAAATGTGAAACTAATCGATATATCTGATCAACACCGTCTATTTGACCAAATATACTCAGTTTTCGAGTCACCCAACGGCCGGATCTTCTCATAGTACACACTTTTAATTAACGTTCATTGTAGCGAAACGGTTGATCTAAGGCATGTATAATATAATTATGTCCTCATAAAGGTACTAAGGTCATTTACTTATATATTAGATAACATGTCATGAAACATCATTCTGCTAAAACTGCTACTTACAGATAAATATCAGCAGCGATGCAGGTCCGAAATTCTTTTATCTCTACCAATAAAGTGATCTAGGGTCAGATAAATCGCACTTCGATCTTACGTTATCATTGCGTGAAAATAAGTGCTCTCTATAAGCAGAGCTCAATATAAAGGGAGTGTTCAATTCTCTTATTAATTGGGTTGCTACGCATTAGTATCGTCTTTATGAAGCGATTGTAATGAGCACCAACGACATAATATTTTATGAATAACACAGGTGTATTTGCCTCTTAAAAGACCCATTCGCTCCCGTTATTTAGAGCCCTGCTTTAAGAAAATTAAACACGATCGTGTTTATCCACATGATCCGTTGTATTTTCTTCTCTCTGAATTTCAAGTTGCTACTCAAAAACCAGTTCATTATGTTGACAATTATTTCTGACCGTCTCTTGACATATATTTCTTCAGAAATAAGCATTTTAATCTTATTAAAAAAATTCAGTTATACTATTAATATTATTAATTAATAGCAATGCGATTTTTGAAAATGAACAACGCAATTGGTTATATTCCACATGTGTCTTTAGCTCGACTTTTAGAAGAAAAATGATATCTATACTACTCGCCCCGGCGTCGCCGTCGCCGTCGGCGTTGGTTAAAGTTTTTTATAAAGTCAAATAACTTTAACACTATCAAAGATATTTAACTCAAACTTGGAATGCTTCTTTATGGAAACAAGACAATTGCGTATGTCAAGTTACATAACTCTGTCAGCATTATTTTTAGAGTTATGCCCCTTTTTATACTTAGAAAATTTAAAATTTGGTTAAGTTTTGTGTTTAGGTCCACTTTATTCTTTAAGTATCAAAGCTATTTCTTTCATACTTGCAATACTTACTAACTATCATGAGGGGACTGTGCATGCAAAGTTATGTAACTCTGACTGGCATTTTGACAGAATTATGGCCCCTTTTATACTTAAAAAATTGAAAATTTGGTTAATTGTTGTGTTTGGGTCGATTTTTCTTCTAAAGTATCATAGCTATTGCTTTCAGACTTGCAAAACTCGCTAACTATCATACGGGGACTGTACAGGACAAGTTGCATAACTCTGGTTGGCAATTTGACGGAATTATGGCCATTTTTGACTTGGTAACTTTGATTTTTTTTTAATTTTGTGTTTAGATGCACTTTACTTCTGAAGGATCAAGGCTTTTGCTTTCAAACTTAAAATACTTTCTTACTATCATGAGGGTACTGTACCTGGCAAAGTTGACCTTGACCTTTGAATGACCTTGAATCTCAAGGTCAAATAAATAAATTTTGCCATAACTTCTTTATTTAGGATCAGATTTGATTCATAGTTTGACAAAACAACACTTACCTGACATACCACAATGGACTTTACCCAAAACAATCCCCCACGCCGCAACCCAGAACCCTCCCCCCCCTTATTTTTTTTTTTTCATTTTTTTTTAAATATCATAAATGACCACCCCCACATTATTTCCCCTCTCCACCCCCCCCCCCCCCCCACACACACAAAAAGAATATATTTTTTGAAACATGGTAAACAATACACACACATATTTATTTTTTATTATTTTATTTTGGATTTTTTTTGCTTAAATTGCCATAACTTCTTTATTCATGATCACATTTGATTCATACTTTGACAAAACAACTCTTACCTGACATACCACAATGGACTCCACCCAAACCATCCCCACGCCCCACCTTGACATATTGCTTATATTGAAAGATATTCTAATAAATGACCACACCCCCACATTATATTCACCCCCTCTCTCCACCACCCCCTACCCCCACCCCCTCCTTGCCAAAATTTTTTTTTTTTTTGAAACATGGTAAAAAAACAAAACAAATATTTATTTATTTCATTTTTGAAGGACCGTCCATCGATCCAACACAAGCTGTTGTGATCAAACTTGAAATAAAATCTTATTAGTTGGTTTTATGTCTTCACAAATGTTCAATAGATTGTGGAAAATATACCTGAACTCAGAATCGTCTATAAAGTACAACTTCTTTAAAACCTAAGCGATCAATATGTTTCAATTATGGTCCTCTCTTTCACTTAGAATATGCCTATATTGCCTTGACCTTATTGAATATGAATAATTTCCACATAATGGCTTACGTTATAGGGCCAAGTGTCAAGCACTCGAAAAGTCGAGCGTGCTGTCTTCTGGCAGCTCTTGTTAATTAAGTTATGCATAGATTCACAACGTGTCGCGCTTGACTATGCACATTGATTCGTACTTCAAAATGTTTGGTAAGAATAGCCATAATAAACATAAATGCATTTCAAGTAGAAGATAAAACTCGGTTAAAAGTCTCTGTTATCCGAAGTGTCTTTTATCGGGAATTAAAGTGTCTGCAACTTCATGAATACCACCTATTAAAACACGCCCTATATTCGTTTATATTTTATTAATATTTTATTAAATACTATAAAAAATTCATTATTTGATGCACAGTGATTACTCTACATGCTGGTATATCAATTAATTACTTTTAGTATTTCTAAGTGTGTTTTTTTTTTGGTCAAATTTTAACTGTTCGTCCAGTTCATGTTGTTTTCCGACCGAATGTTCTTATTTTTGGGCAAAAACCTACCACTTTTCCGTGATTTTTTTCTTTTCAATAGAAAAGGATACAACATTTAAAAACTCGACCGTGTGCCTTGTCTAAAAAAATTATCTTTAGGATATAACTTAAAAAAACAACTGAGGAACTTACCTCTTGCGCGTGGCTTTCGTTGTTCTCTGTTATCGAAGTGCCATCTGCTAAGCCAAAGTCTCACTATTGCCGGTAGAGCCCCGGTCCATCCCGGGTTGCTAACGCCGGTCGACCGGCGAGAACCGGGATGATTCGTAGATTTTTTCAAAACTCGGTCACACTATTTCCCGGTGCCGCCCCGGTTGAAGCCGGTCAACAGCCCGGCAGAGTCCCGGTCAACCCCGGACTGGCTACGGTTTATCCCGGTGAAGCCCCGGCAGAACCCCAGTTGTCGCCGGTAGCGTCCCGGCAGCGTCCCGGCAGAGCCCCCGGTGTACCGTAACTCCGCCGGCAATCACCGGGGCTATACCGGCATCAGACTCCCGGCAGAGCTACGGCAACGCCCCGGTTTAACCCCGGTCGTCGCCAGTAATGCCCCGGCTGAGCCCCGGTGAATGCCGGTGGCCTCCCGGCAGAGTGCCGGTTAACTTATGTACCGTAGCTATACCGGGACTCTGCCGGCATTCACCGGGGCTCCACCGGGGCGTTACCGTAGCTCTACCGGGGTCTTTATGGGCCGCGGTGGAGCTACGGTGCCGTCCCGGTTGTTTCCGGCGTCGTCCCGGTTGTTCCCGGTGCCACGCCGGTCGTAGCCGGTCCTTCCCGGTTCATCCCAGTTCATCCCGGAGGTATGAAACATTTTAATACTTACCCAGTGGAGCCCCGGTTGTTCCCGGTCATCCCCGGTTAATCTCGGTGGAGCCCTGGTTCATCCCGGTAGAGCCCCGGTTTATCCCGGTAGATGCCGGATTACGCACCGGGGCTCCGCCGGCATCATAGTGAGACTGTGCCTTTATCAAAGTATCCGGATTCAGTGTGCGGGATCACGTGACTTTTTGGGGTTCCACCTTTTAACTTTATTGGATTGATACACGACGGTAAGTGGTGCTTTATTTCAAATAACTTTTTTCAATCAAGTTTTCTTAAGAATTTCAACTAGTGCATAACAGACAGATTTTAATGCTGCTTATGGCAATGCGAAATACATCAGAATTGCTTTATTAAATAAACATGTGTTCTTGTTAAAAAATTCCATTTTACTGCATTCATTGAACGAGAATTTTTTTCACCGATTTCATACGTGGAATTCAAGGATTTAATCTTATACCTTAAGATATCGGCACAAACTGCAAGGAAAAAAGCTGCCTTTTGCACTATAGATTTTTGCAAATTTATTTCAATAACTTGAGATATTTGCAAAAAAAAAAGTTCTTAACATTCTGCCCAGCCCGGGTGTAAACGCCTGAAAACCCTGTTGATTCTGCACCCTGCATTTCCAGCGTGTTATTGAGGCCCATACATTTATTCACTTTTGATGTTAATATTATGATATAAACTTGCCATTAGGTGTTTTAGTGTGGACAGTTAACGCAGGGCCTCTATTTTACTTGTAATGCATGAAATTCTCATGGGATCTATTGTTTCAACTAATATAAAAGCCAGTGTGTAGACTTAAACTGGACTCTTTTTGGCTCAAGAACACTAGCGGTAATTTTACCTACGTTGCCGAGCAAAAGCCACTCTCTCTTGTAAATTCATTAATGGGCCAAATAATTTTATTATGAAACATCTTTAAAATGTAACTTAGTGTCATTTTGGTAGTTCTGGTAGTTTTGTTTGTATTAAATAAACAACATATCATGGTAAAACTTTCTCTGTTTTACTTACACAAATCCGGGGTAACAGTAACAAGAAATATCTTTAAAAAAGATATACGGCGTAAATAGTTTAATGAATGAGATCAAGTATAGCGAATGTCTTTTTCTGTGCAGTTCTTAGCTGCATCACACGCAGTACGGGATGTTACGGGGAGTTTTCGCGGCTTATTTTACATTATAACATATTGCTGGTCATAAACCTATAGATACAAAACAGAAAACCAAAAGAAGAATGGAAGTGAAATTTAAACATATGAGTCAACCGGCCACACGAGAAGTATCCGTATTTATAGGCGCGTTCTTCGAACAAACCTGTTTTAGTGGTTTGTCGGGCATTGCTATTTGATTCGATTATTAACAGTATCAATTATCATCGTGCTAGTGCTTAAAGTGATATTATGGGCATTTTGCACTGTTGAATTGAGCTGAAAAGAATTAACAGGTCAAAATAGTTAGTTAAAATGTGGTTACTGATTAATTATCTGCAACTCACCTTGCTACCAGTTGTTTATAAAAATATATTTTATATTCGATATTCTTACGTGATCCACCCTGTCCTGTAAGCTGAAATGATCCGTAAAACAATTTCGTGTCTTTGTGTCGTATGAACAAATCTGCACTAAAACTAAATTTAGGCTCAACTCGTAAACGCATGATCAGTTGTCAAACGAAAGTACGGTTGATATTCAAATGCATTATTTTTCTCTTTCTGGTATATTGTTTTAGTATGATGATGCTGCATTAAGTAATATAAGTGTATATGAAGTAGAAACATCAAAAATAATCAACGGTTGCGATAGACACCTATAAACTGTTACATGCTCATAATATCACTTTAGTACATTAGGCAATATGGACGAATAATTATTGTTAAATTTATCAACAATAATATTTATCATTGTATTGTTGAAAACACATTAAGAATCTATTATTTACATACCATAATTATATTGCTGAATATCTTCATTTAACATATTTCTGGTCTAAAGAAAATTCCAGGTCACCTAGTTCACGGATAGCGTCTTTATTATATAACGATTATTTTACTGGCCGCCAACTCCGGTGATGACCTGTATATAAACTCTGAATGTCCGCGAATTGACCCGATACACCTCGCGGGTTGAAATGCAATGCTTTAAAGTGAGGCCTCGCTTCCATTGCTCTTTATACTTTTACATGTTAACATGTTGACAGGAATAAGGAAGTAAGTACTTAATATGAGAACATAGCCTTTTAAGTATAAACGCTCTTGCGCTGGTAATACTCTGAAAATAAAAGGTGTACGCACAAACTGTATTGATGTCGAGAATTGAGTGTAAAACTGTTCTATCTATTAAGCCTTTTCATTCGAGATAAAATTGTTTCATACAGTAAAACAGTGTTACAAAGACGCGGATATGTTTCCAATGTTCTGGTGGTAAACTCAAATCAGCCAATGGAATAAATGAAGTGTATTCATTCGTACCTAGCCGCGGGAAATTTTATTGGAATTTTATTGGACACTTACAAAGGTCAGGCTAAGGTGAAAAGCTGGCTTATGCAGCTTACGCCGAATAAGAGTTAGCCTGTTACCCGTGTATTATGACGAGCTCTGTTCGGCGTCCGGCAAGCATCGTGCGGAGGCCATCCGGCTATTAGACGGTCGCCGGCCGATGTACATGTCCCTGGGAAAGCCTTGATTTTTGCCGATACACGTACAATGAATCCGATGTCGGGCGCTAAACGGGCAATTTTTGTTGTAGTTATGATATTTGTGAGGAAACAGTAATAATGAACATTTGCCATGCTCTAAAATAGCCATTACATGCATCTGTTCACGATTTAAAAACATAAAAATTATAAAGCGTTGCAACGCAAAACGATCGAATAATTTGAAGAGTTCTGTTATTGTAGTCATATTTTGTGGCACTACGAGGATTTATATAAATTATAAATACATCACATAGTGTGTAAGAACAGCTTGTCGAGTGGTCTAAGCGTTAGAGTTTACTCTGGTGGTCATTGGTTCGAGCACAGTTGAGGGTTACTTTTTTCTTTCTTTAATTTAATTCTTGTTTTATTTAATGAAGCTTTTAACATTCAATGACAAACTTTAATATCTGCCAAAATCTGCGAAATGGTCTCTTTTAGGTTACAGAAAACTAAAGAATTGAAATGTGAAATCCTCTCTAAAGAAAGTCAGCTAGATTTACTGAAAGACAATAATACATATTTGCTAAAATACATGTTTTTAGTTAATGTTACTCTTTATGTTATTATGTGTTCTCGACCCATGTGCAAGGAAAGTATTGATTTTCATGGAGAAAGCACTTTCAGGGTTTACAGGCACCGGGTTTGCACATGGGAATCGTGCCTGCCACCTCATTGCTGTTACTCTTTTTTTTATGCAACCAATGAAGTCACATGTTCGATTTCCAACAGAGACAACCTCTCGTGCTTTTTAGCACAGTAATTGTTCACTTACGTCCCTTGCAGTGAATAAATTGTATTTCAAAGGACTTACCTAACCACAGATTGGAAAAGTGACGATTTTCAATACCAGTTATGCCTCCTTCGAAGAAGAGGGGGTATATTGTTTTGCACATGTCGGTCGGTCCGTCCGTCCGTCGGTCCGTCCGTCCTTCGGTCAGTCCACCAGATGGTTTCCGGATGATAACTCAAGAACGCTTAGGCCTAGGATCATGAAACTTCATAGGTAGATTGATCATGACTGGCAGATGACCTCTATTGATTTTCAGGTCACTAGGTCAAAGGTCAAGGTCACAGTGACTCGAAATAGTAAAATGGTTTCCGGATGATAACTCAAGAATGCTAACGCCTAGGATCATGAAACTTCATAGGTACATTGATCATGACTGGCAGATGACCCCTATTGATTTTCAGGTCACTAGGTCAAAGGTCAAGGTCACAGTAACTCGAAACAGTAAAATGATTTACGGATGATAACCTTAAGAATGCTTATGCCTAGGATCATTAAACTTCATAGGTACATTGATCATGACTGACAGATGACCCCTATCGATTTTCAGGTCACCAGGTCAAAGGTCAAGGTCACAGTTACAAAAAACGTATTCACACAATGGCTGCCACTACAACTGACAGCCCATATAGGGGGAATGCATGTTTTACAAACAGCTCTTGTTGACATAGATTCAAAAAGAATGTACACATTATGCTGAAACAAGTAAAATAACACTCCTGATTAATAAAAATATTAAAAATATTGGTTAATTTCTAGATTATACTCGTCCGATATTGGTAAAACATTAAGAATATGTATATGCTGGTCCTGAATAATACGAAAAAAACATTGAGTACCAACAAAGCGTTAATGATTCGCTGTTTAAATACTCAAGCATACGCCGTTCAAATCCCGATGAAGGCAATATTTTTATTCAACTTTATTTCTTGCTATTATAATTAGTTGAGACTGCACTATAGACTTGTTTGTAACAAAGATAATGGCATTCTTTTCAAAAATACGAAAACCTGTGAACAAGTCTCTTTAACAACCTTACTGTCTTCAATCCACCAGCTCTGGCGTTTTAACTCTTTATTACCATAGTAACTATCTCTTTAGTGTGATATGCACATGCCACTCTGGATGGGCAGAACAACTATTTTACAAATCAACCCTATGCAGGGTGCAGGATCACGTGACTTAACGGGGTTCCCAATTAACGTTAATGGATGCAGGGACCTATACAAACATTTGTACAATGTTTGTATAGGTCCCTGATGAATGTAAACGCACGTCAAACGTCAAATAAATTTTTAAAACTTTTTTTTTTCTTAAGAATTTCATCTGGTTCATAAAAGACGGATTTTGTGCTGCTTTATATTTCAATGTGAAATACATCAGAATAACTTTTTTTAAATAAGCATGTGTTTTTGTTAAAAAGTTCATTTTGTACTGCAAAATGCTTCACGCAACGTGAATTTATGTCACCGATTTCAGACGTATTCAAAACTGTCTCTCATGCACGAAAAATCTTTGCAATTATTTCATCTACAATGCACTTAAGATATTTGAAAAAAATAAGTTCTTAACGGTGTGTTAACATTCTGTCCAGCCCGTGTGTAAACCCCTTAAAACACGGTTGATTCTGCACCCTGTATGCAGGATTCCTTAAACACTGAAATACTAACACTGATGTAGTAATAGTAGTAACTAATCCACAGGCGCGAGTTTGCCGAACTTCTATCGCATAATGACGAGCAAAGCTTCTAACTACTTAGGTGACTCCGTGAAAAAGACAGTGTTGTTATTTGGTCGGCAAAATTTAGCGATGCGAGGAGAAAGATATGACAATAAATACCGTTACATGTTTTAAAGAAAGAGTTAAAGGGAAATTACTGTGTTACATAGAATGCTAGATCCCGTTAGAGTTGTCTCTACTGCTTCTTTCTTTTAATATGATTATTCTTCATAGTTTGCTGTACACTTGTATCTTGGGTATTAATGAATAATCATATAGCCACATACGCCGTGCGTTATATTAATTACACAGACTAGACAACAACAAATACTTTGGTGAAGGAAAAAGAAAACTGGGAACTTCCAGCCACTTTTGCAATCCGGAGTTTATAGAAGCGATGATATTTTGAAACTGCTACCCAAAATGTTACCTAGAGATAAAAGACATTACAACTTTGAACATTGAACTTAAACTGTTTCAAGAAATTAGGGGGGAATAACATCAACATGGCGGATGGTTTAGTGTCTTAGCTGACGAAGTGCAATATGTAAACAACAGAAAGACGTAACCATTGTCAAGAACAACTGCCCAACTGCCGATATAGGTGCGTGTGGGGGGGGGGGGGGGGGAGGGAAAAGAGCCCTGAACATCCTAGACAATTGCATCGAAACCTTCATCAACAGCATCCATGAAGTCCTGCTGTCATTGGCCGAAGAAAAGAGAGAAGGAAGAACAAGTCATAGTGACGACCAAAATCATGGACCTCTTCGACAAACGAATAGAGCTGAGGCACGAGAAGAACACAAGCCTGGACTAACTGAAAGCAAGGAGGAAAATGAGGGAGAAGATTTAAGAGGCCAAGAAGGCTTGGATTGAGGAGCAATGCATCAATATTGACAAAGAGATGACCACAGGCAACAGTGCGAAGGCCTACAGCACCCTCAAGACCCTCACGAAGACCAGTCAGACTCAGGGAAGAGTTATATCTGACGGGAACCTTCTGACCAAGAATGCCGCAGTCCTGAACAGGTTGACCGAATACTGCAGCGGTCTGTATAACTACCTGCTTTAACTCGACTCCAGTCTCCCTCAGAACGATCCCAGCCCAGAAGCCGACGACGAACGTCCGTCCACACTAAAGGCAGAGGAGGAGGTTGTTCGCTGTTTTGAAGCAGGTAACCGTAATTTACCGGTAGTGAACAATGTCCCGTTCGCGCTGATTTAGCATGACACTATGTCAGACGATCTGGGAGGAGCAGGGGTTTCTCAATGAGTGAACCCAGTCTCTGATCACCTCCCCCTAACCGAAAAAGGGGCAATATCAAGCTGTGCGAGAATTACCGCACCATTGACTTCATCAGCCATCCCAGAAAAAGTCATTCTACGCGTCATCCTGAAAAATAAAAGTAAGGACGAAAAATTACTCGCAGGTTGGATACTCAGAGCTGTATGGAGCACAGTGGCACACAACTGCAACTTCAGAGAACACCTGCAACACCAACGTGAATGGAGGTCAGCGCGGAGAAGTCGAAGATAATGGTGAACAGCACGCAAAACGCTAGATGAGACATTCTCATGAACGTCGAAAAGCTGGAATAGCTAAAAAGCATAAAGTAGAACGATCCTGTCCAAGGATGGTGCAATACCATCGAGTTCTTACTACGAACTTTTGACCTTGAATTGTGGGCTTGACCTTCGACCTTGGTACCAACATATACATATTTTCAATTAAAATCGATTTTGTTATAAACGTATTAAAAGCTTTTCTTGGTTGCCTTATTACTTGTAAATTAAATATGTGAAATTTCAATTATCCGATATTGTTTTCCAATGAGATTTGTCACTCCATAATCCCATCTTATTTTAATACCATTTGTCAAGCGTTGGCATCATTATTTTTTAATTGCCCATTTGGAACTTGTCGGAATTGTTTGCATGAATTGGTAAATTATCTAAATTGAAATGTGAATATGCTATATCACATACATTTTACTTAAGAATCCTTTATGGTATTACCTTAATGTTATAAATATATATCACGTCAATGTCTCTAATAAAGGATGGCACTAGTTCACTATTTACCTATAAGCAAAACAATTTACCACTAGTGCGATACCAACTTTGACTCCAGGGGCATGATTTGATTAAGAAGAGGACCACCATACGATGTAACACACCAAATATTGTATATTAAACATTTACCCCTCTGGTCAGAAGAAGATTTTACTAGTCTTGTGATCTCTGGGGTAATGTGTTAGTTATTATGCTACTATGACGCATGTGTTACGTGACATCTTGAAGGGGCCTTTTCTCAGATTTTGGCATGTATTGAAGTTTTTCATTTAATGCTTTATATTGATAAATGTAAACATTGGATCTAAAAAACTTTAGTAAAAAACAAGCATAAAATTAAAGAAAGAAAAACGTGCCCCACATCTATCGCTTAGTCCACTCTGCCATCCGTGCTCATACTATAACTACTGTATTTTATGCTTTATATGAGCTCGTAGTGTCACAAATTTAACGTCAACAACAAAACTCTCCAAATTATTTAACCGTTTCGCGTTGCAACGCTTTATAATTTTCAGGTTTTAAACTCGTCAAAAGATGCATATAATATATATTTTTGAGCATGGTAAATCTTCAGTATTTCTGTTTCCTCACAAATATCTGAAAAACAACGAACATTTATAAATAATTAATTTTATAATTTTGTAAATTTATCTACTTAAACGTGAAAAGAGCCCTTTAAAGTAGGACATACCTGCAATTCCTGGTCACAAAGCGGTATTGTGCTAAACCCATGATTTGTCAAGTAACGTTTATAAAATCTATGTATTTAAAGATCCTTGGCTTAACCAAGATTATGACCTTATAATAATTTATTACACAAGGTGAGGCAGCAATAAGTCGACTGAATTCCAGTCTCATAGAAAAATCACTAGTCTAACTTGCATTGTTTCTCGTTGGTGACACTTTAGTAACGCTCGATTGGTCATTGTCGGTTCGGGTACTACTTACATATACCCCGGGTACTCTTAAGTATACTTACATGTACCCCGGGTACGGTAAAAATACGTACCTGGTCGACTGTATCCGAGTTGTATTCCCGCCCAAAATCCGATGTCGTAAAACGCGCTACCGATTACCTTAAAACGATATTGTTTATCTTAAACAGACTTCTCTTTAAAAAAAAAATGCACCAACATGCTTTTTGAGTATGAGTTTCGATAATAAGGCCAATAAACAGACAATTGACATAAATGTGAACATAGTTATGGAAGATGGCATAATTTTAAAAAATAGCCGACAACGATCGATTTAGCGTGAACAATTCCCGGGTACGTTTTAGTACCGGGGTACATGTGCGTATACTTAAGAGTGCCCGTGGTACATGTAAGTAGTACACGAGCCGACAATGACCAATCGAGCTTTAGCATCGAGTAACACAGTGCCACTTATCACAATGGTTTAGGTTTATTTTGTTTACTTAAATGTTTATTTAGTTATTATTCATAGATAATAATTATAAAGTGACCGCAAAACCTTAGCAGGCAATATAAGCCTCTATAGAACGGCACTTCGCGAGCCTCTCATGTACGAAATTGCCCCAGAGGGGACCTGTACATTACTGGAAGAAGAAGAAGAAGAAGAAGGAGTTATCGATACATTGTTGCAAAGTGATGATCGCTGAAAATTGGTATTGGAAAACTATTCTATCACTCAGGGAAACGTCAGCTACTATAATTCGTTGTTGTTTTACTAAAATATATATATTTGGCGTGGGCGAGTGATGTTGATGAGAAGCCGGAGTACCCGGGGGAAACCACACCTGTCCGGTATGGTGACCACCAATCAAACTCACATGCGCCGGGAAAGTGAATTGAGCCCTGGTGGTCGCCTAGTCCAAATAATTAGACGTAAGCTACCCCGCTTACGATGTAAATCGACCTCATATTTATACGGGCAAAAGCCCGCGAAGCGGGCGTTGACCGTTCATACATATGGGAATTTAGACATAAAATTACATAGGAATACCACATATGGATACGTCTCAAAAAAATTTGCCACGCGACATATATTTTCGCGATGCTATTTATGACCTTGAACAAATCAAAAACACTTTGACATATGCTAAATCACATGTAAACACATACCTCAGGAAAAGTTATATCAATGACATCATAATTGTGTAGCGAATCGCACTAAATATTCTCGCATTATTTGTTTTTCTTCGCAACCGTTCCAGAATTAAGTCATTACTAAATTATCTCCCCTGAATGCTCTTCTTCAGTGGGTATAAGCCAAAGACTGGTTTACTACATATAATGACAGTCTTTACCAAACACAATTTAGGTGAACATAACCCGTCTTTAATATATTGCCGAATCTCAGATTTCTGTCGAATTTATTTGCTTTGATCTTTTCGATATCTTATTGTTATTATTATCCTGGCAAATCACAAACGCTTGTTAAAAAATTATTTGTTTTAAACATTATAGTTGGCATCTCTATTCTTCAAGTATTCTCGCGGTATTTCAATAACGACACCCTACTGTTTATTTGTCAGAATATGTGACGCATTTTCCATTCGCTCTCAGAAAGCATTCTATACATAGATGCTGACGTCACTTCGTTATTGTCAGTAAGACCGGTGTGTACAAAATGTCTCAGAAAGAAGTTTTACGTGTGATCATGAGCAATATTCTGGCAAGTTGTCGTTGTTATCCACCAGAAACACATTTATTCACAAAATTTAAAGATATTCCGATCTAACTTTTTAATCTTTTAGCTTTAATTTTTAACGTATTTACACCTCGTCTGCTCGCACTTTACCGATATCCCCGAAAGGTTACATATCACTATAATAAGTTTAGGCCTAAAACCACAAAGTCCGATACCGTTGGACTTTCGTACCACAATCTTACGTAAAAAATCGCCCAGATTCGAAATCAACAAAAAACAAGACATTTATAAATTAAGACATTTATAAATTGTCTGCATTATTGATCAAATTTTAAGATATTTGTTGGTTTTCCGTTTTTAGAAGATGTTCTGAAAAGACAAGAGCTGGGCATCATACAAGCCATTCTATCCAGCAAAACTGACAGTTTTGGTTTACAGAAATCAACAAAGGAGGGATTCCTGAACTATCAAATTTCCAAGCTATACACACAGTTATTATCTGTGGTGATCTTTATTGGTTCTGTTTGTTTACTTGGATGGAACATGTGTGAACTTTTATAGAACTTTGAAAAGTCTATATATGTCTATCTATACACAAAAATCAGCTATTGTATAATAAGATCAGATGTGCAAACAATGTCAAAGGGTTGTTAAATTAACCATTTGAAGGCAATTATGCTGAAAAATATGAGAGTTCCCATGCAAATTTTGTCTGTATATCAACACGTGTCTGCCGATAATTGTCAAACTAGTAATACAAAACTTACCACAAGTATGTAAAAGCACTAAGTACCTGTGATCATTTTTAGTAAGATAGTGTAATTCTTAACAGTAGCAAATAGCTTGTTTAGTAAATGCATAATGCAATTAATATGATTTCCGTTCTATTGTGTAATTAATAAATTGGTTGTTACTTGTTAATCCATGATAAATGTTTTATGGCTAGTACAAAGCCAGCAATGTTAATTTAGTAAAAGGTAATACAATAACACCACTTTGTAATTTCATATACGTAAATATTCTTGAAATGTAGGTTGATGACAGTGTTTTAGTTTTACTTATTTTGTAACTATTATTTTATGTGCAAATAAATGATGTGAAGTGTTTTGTATCTCCACACAATACCACATACCTTTTTATATATGTACTGTGTTATGTGTTATTTGAATGTTTAAAAAATATGGATGATATAACATGATGCATTCTAATATTTGCATTCAAATTGTAACTATAGAGCTAAGTGTATGCAGTTTAGACTGTGATTTTAGAATTGCTACAAAATGGCTAGTTTTTTAGTGGCGACAAAATTTAAACTTTTCAACAATAGTTTGGGAAAGAAAATTAGAAACCTGCAAGATACCTGTATTTATTTAAATATTTTAATTGCGAATCAAGTATGTTGTTATGCTGTTACACATAATTATACATTGATAATAAATAAGAAGACAATTAGTGGTGTTAACGTTTCCCAACAGTAGAAATCATTCTTCTGATGAAGTCAGTGATATACAGACGAAAGCTCCAGGTATGGCTTTCAATACGTAGTGTGTGTTTATTTGACAGTCTAAAACTTATTGGATTAAAAAAAAAGTCCTGTCAAATTTATCAATCAAAATTGATTTGACACATCACATGATTTTGATTATGTTACATCAGTGTACTGTATGCTAAATGCAACTGCTTTAGCAAGCTGTCAAGTTGAATTGAGACATTTGATGAAACAAACTGTTTCCTGGGTAGGACCAGTACTTAGTGTCTATATGACGTACCATGACGTCGAAAGAGTACAAGACCTGCTAAGTAGAACGAGAAATGTACTTCGACGTACAATTTTCACCGACACTTGAGTGTTAGCCAATCAGAAGACACCTTACGTCTGTTGCTTTTAGAGATTTTTGACATTGAACATTATTATTATTATTATTTATACCGAATTATGCGACTATCGACCGCTTACTCATAGAAATTGTGCGTATTTATTAAACATTACTATTATTATAATTTATACCAAATTATGCAACTATCGACCGCTAACTCATAGATATTGTGCGTATTTATTTACCTGGCGTGGCGGAATTAACCTCTGACTTATGCTAGTTATGGTTATCACAAAATACGACCAACGGGGAGTTTAAAATACATTATTTATCCCATTAATGCTTGGTAACTGGTTACCGTTGGAAATTTCCTACACAGTAATGCGCTGGACGGTCGTGATACTCCGCCCCGCATGATCATTTCATACACACAATATGCTGAATAATTTTTATTTTAAAAAGGTAACAATTGAATCTTCTTCAAATTTGTATATAATCTATTTAAATGCATTAAATACTTGAAACTTCTGTGTTGTTTTTTTGCCATTCTGATATTTTTATTCATTTTGTCCTCAACTAAAAAAGAGATTTTAAACATTTATTATGAATAAATCTGAAGGAAAAGCGGCTCAAGAGACTAGTGTTTTGATTGGCTGTTCAGAAAATATGTACGTAGAAGTACAAACATGTATGTCGAAGTACAAATTGTACTTTGACGTACAAATATATACTTCTAAGTGTATTTTATATTCATGTCGACGTACAATTATTGTACTTCGACGTACATTTCTCTTTTTAACGTGTAGGTCTTCTTGACTTTCAACCCAAATGGTACGCCATAGTATGTCTTTAGGGTTATCTAAAGAATGCTCCCACTTAAAGGATCAATACAGAGACCTCCCAGTGACTAAGCCAGTTAGCAGACACCCCATCCACTATACCACAGACACCGAACCAGCTATAAATTCCTGTGGCTAGAATTTAGAAAAAAAATAAAAAAATATAAGATGCTAGATCTTTAAGCTTGGAACATGTAACTCGTTTTAAGATTGACTTTTTTGGATGCATTACTCAATTATTGCAACAATTATCATATTTTGAACACAATCATGTCCATATATTTATTAAAAATACATGGTTATCAAAAAAACTTAAAAAGCTTTTGCCCGTAAATTAGGTAGCACCTATAATCATATTAGGAGTAGTGGTCGCCTTGGTGAGATGCGCTTCACAATTAAAGTTTTGATAGAGCATGTAAGTCTTATTGAGTGCACGAATGCCTTTTAGCTTTTAAGTTTTTATGGATCAACTTACAAACATTTCGTGTGTGCGTGCGTATTTCACTGCCCAGTGCAAGGGACGTAAGTAAACAATTTATATGAAAATAGCACATGAAGTTGTCTCTCACATGTGACGTCATTAATTTTTAAGCAAAAATATAGTCCCGAAAATCATGTGGGCTATATATAAAATGAACTTTTATAAATAATGGATCAAGACGAAGTAACGCAATTGTTAGGTTTTTCAACTAAAATCGATTAATTCAGTGGGAAATGAAGTCATTTAATAACACTTCCGTTTGGTGATTCGGTCCGTGACTCTTTCCTTTATTCGCGCTACTTTTAGCAAGAACATGTCCAACTATACCGCTGATACAGAACGGTGAGTTTTATGAATGATCATTGCCACCGAACTTCATAACTCCGCATTGATATTGTTCTAGTTGTATACAAGTACTGTTTGAACATTTCATCATTCATCTAGATAGTCATTTTGCTGTAAATTTTGATATTTTCGTTCAACCCACTTTGCCGGTGTCATGGCGGACGTCACTTATTGAGCACGTGTGTAATTTCGATGAGTTAAGAACATATGGAATCATGTTTTATTTAGAATACTATTAGACGAGCCCATACACTAAGTTATACCATTATACATTAGAGTATATTGATATATCGACAATCAATGGACGTTTCAATTTAATGAAGCGTTTGGTTTTACCATTTCCTCTTCTTAATCTTGACATACGAGTTAATAAATAAATAAGACATGATAATAAAAATAACAGTTCATAAATTGGAGTTTATACACATTAAGTTAACTCAGCGGAAGTCTAAATTGGAGAAAACAACCCCTAAACCAAGCTAACAGAGACACAACATTAAATACTCTTTCAAAATCACACAGGGTTTCAAATCTTTGCCAGGACAACACTTTTTAGAAGAAATAAAAACATCTCAGTGCAGGGCTCGCCCTAGGGGGCGACATGAGCGACTAAGTCGGTTTCTTACGCCAAACGTTGCCTAAAATTTAAGAAATTGTAGATAAAAAGCGACTTCCAGTCTCCCTCTTATCGGAATGTGTTTACATCCGGTTTTCTCTATGTCAAGGTCTGACTCAATTTTCCAATACACACTGTCGCAGCCCAGAGTGTGTCGCAATTTAGTGACAGGTTATATGAGGTAAACCCCGCCGCCCAGAGTGTGTCGCAATTTAGTGACAGGTTATATGAGGTAAACCCCGCCCCGATTCTCCCAACCTCCGAACTTATCTAATCGGCGATCGATATTGGTCAAGTCAGCATTCAAGTCACATGGTAGCTGCCCAATCAACATTGAGTTCGCTCACACATAAAATTTGGTCATTCATGGAAATACACAGTTGATATTGTCGTCTGCCAACACTACATGTATAGCGGCCGATGGCAAACGTCGTATTTAAAGATAAACAAATAAAAAGGAGCCTAACAATAAAAAAATTATTTCTAAGTTGATCACTTTACATTTCTACCGACTATCAATCTGAATTAACAAAAGGATGATGATTAAATAATTAGATCTATGTCGACGATGTTACAACTTTCTTCCGATTATTGTTTGAAATTAAAAGGTGATAATTTGGTTGTTTTTTACCCACAAACTATGCTATTGTAAAGCAATATGTCAATTAAATTGTATATTAATTACGTATTTGCTAGGTTTCCGATTTTCATTTTTTGCTGTCAAATGATATGCACAATTTCTTTTATGTGCGTAACGCGTACAATTGTTCGGACTGTCGTTTTCGGATACATTATTTTTGTCGATTATAATTTAATTTATAAGTTCTTTAACGAAGAAATAGAATGAAGAATACATGGGGTGATGCGGACGGTGTGGTTTATCATATTTCGAATTGTATTCACGTGAAATTGCAATTGGAAAGACTATAAAACATAACAAATAATTATTAAGAAAGCATATGCTAAATGTCATATTTCAAACATAAATATTTATCTGGTCTGACAGTTTTATTAAGCTTATGTTAACTTCTGCTTCATAAACATATTATCTTTGAAATACTTTAGTCTGTATAATATGATATTTACATCAAAATGGATTCAATATAGAGCTAGTAAAATTTTAGTTATTTTTCTTTCGTGTCTATTATTACTTGGTTAATTAGAAGTGCTGGAAAAATTAAGATACACAAAAGAAATAAAATTCAGTGTACTACAGTGGCATACTTCAATAATGTGATACACATGTGTGTTGTAACGCCCTACATGCAATCCCTTGTGTCCAAGTCTCTCCACCTCTCCCTAGAGTCTCCTCACTTCTCCCTAAATCAGTGTCCAGGGAGAAGTCACTTCTCCCTAAAATTTGAGCCCAGCATGAGCCCTGCAGTGTATTCTTCATATTCTCAAAGAAAAAATATTTTAACAAAATAAAACTTTGTATTTGATTTTTTTTAAAGCAAAAGTAGCGAGATGTCAAGATTTCGATACGCAGAAATGCATCAGCACATCTGTCAGTTTTCCAAAGTAAACACACTTTTATTCAACTTATGTTTTCAAAGAAATTTGTGCAAATAATAGCTAGATACTAAGGAAGATTTTAACATAAAAGTAAATACTAACAACAAATAGCTATGATTTTATGAGTTTCTACTCACTTTTGCATTTTTTTTTTCAAAAATGGCTTATGCATAATGCATTCAACCTGAATTTCAATTACTAAATTGGTATTTAATTTCAAAAGGAGACTGTATGATGCCATGTATTGTGTATATGAGCACAACCAGAATACATCTATCCCACATTTCACTCAATACATGTATTTTTTTTTTTTTTTTTTTTTATACATGTTCTTCCTAACACAGGGGACAGGGTTTTTTTTCCACTTTTTGGGAAGATAGCCCATGGCTTTGGAATTGGGAATTTTATCGGCATTTTCATGAAATTGGGAAAATAAATTCATTAGCCTTTTTTTCCACACGAAAAGTCCACTGATTTAGGCAAATACTAGATTTGATATAACCCTTGATAATCATTCAAATTAAAAGAACAAAACCATATAATACTTTGTTATATGTAATTGAATTAAAATTGAGATAAAATACACATTAGACTTCTCCAAAAAAAAAAAAAAAAATTTTTTTCTTTTTTTTTGAAATTGGGAATTTTTTGCCACATTTTGGGAAAAAAGTATACTTTTAAGGATTGGAAGATAGCCGAATTTCGGCTATAAAATTGGGCCAAAAAAAACCCTGGGGGATTGTTTGTGTTTATGAAAATTGCAAACTTCACTATCTTTCAGCCATAATTTCAGACGATGCTCGTGCGCCGTTAAAAATCAATTAGCGTCTCGGAGACATTGAGTTGCCGATTCGCACTTCGCTATTTTTGTACTCATTTAGCCGTTTTGTCCTCAGTATTTTGCGGCTCAATTTTTTTTACGGATTTTTAGCTCGACTATTATATATGAAATATATATAGTGGAGCTATCCTACCAGGGTTTTTTTTTAGAAAAAGGGGAAGACGCTGGAGGCTGGGTAAAAGGGGAAAATCGAGCGCGAAAGAGACATATTTGGGGAAAAAATAAAAACTGTTCATTTCATTGTCTATAACTCACCTACAGACTTCAGGTGTTTTTTTTAGAAAAAGAGACATGTCTCTGCCCTTTTTGTTCTTAAACACATGAACAAGTATGATATTAAAGTCAAAGTCCTAAATAAAGTTGCAGGTGTAGATCTAATAATGGGAAATGATTTCAACTGGGGCCGGGGAACGATGTCAATATTATGATTTCAATTTCATGATGAATGGGTTGACGATCTAGATCTGCTACAGTATTGGAAGGGAAAGGTGCGGCAGCTGCCGATTGTCTACTTTCACTTCCACAATAATCCGACAGTATTATTCGATGTTGATTACATGTACCTCCGAATCCTGCTGGGTTTCAACGGTTTTTGATGATTCATTCTAAAAAAATGCGTCAACGCAATTAATATTTTCCGGATCCGAACGTTTTATTTTGTTCGTGTATGAACGCCAATTGTGAGACTTTTTTCTGTTTTAACGTTAATATCTTGGCTTTCACATAACCCGGATGAAAATTCGACTGGTTTCCGGTAATTAATTGACGAAACACCCTTCTCGCGCAAGACCACAATCCAGTAAATTAGTCACATGATAAATACGATTAGTTGCCCAGTTTCCATGACGTAATATAAGAGCTATATATAGAATCACTGGGATTCCCAGATTTGAGTGTTCGTCGGGAGAGAGAGAGAGCGAGATCGTTGTACATGGTACAAATTGGAAAAGTGTCGACTTCCCAAAAGAAAAAAACATTTCTTGAGGGTAAAATATTCTATTTTGGTGAAAAATTATATTTTTGGAGGGGAAATGGTATTTTTAGGGGAAAAATTCTGGTAGGGGAAGACGCCGAATATCGGTGTCACTTTCTTAGTAAAAAAAACCCTGCCTACTCACCTCGGCGTCTGCTTGAGCGTGCAAATGAAAGTTTTCGTACAACCCCAAATATTTTCTTTGTCCCTTGACATATTGCTTTCATATTTTGCATACTTGTTAACCAACATGACCCCAATGGTAACCTATAAACAAGAGCAGACAACTCTATAAAGCATTTTGTCATAATTATGGCCCCTTTTCCACATAGAATATGCAGCAAATGTTAAAGTTTGCGTACTACCCCAACTATTTTCAGTGTCCTTTGACATATTGCTTTCATATTTTGCATACTTGTTAACCATCATGACCCCAACCTATCAACAAGAGCAGACAACTCTATCAAGCATTTTGTCATAATTATGGCCCCTTTTCCACTTAGAATATGCAGCAAATGTTAAAGTTTGCGTACTACCCCATTTATTAGCTCGACTTTTATATATGAAATATATATAGTATTATAGTGGACCTATCCTACTCACCCCGGCGTCTGCGTTAGCGTTAGCGTGCAAATGTTAAAGTTTTCGTGCTACCCCAAATATTTTCTTTGTCCCTTGACATGTTGCTTTCATGTTTTGCATACTTGTTTACCAACATGACCCCAACCTATAAACAAGAGCAGACAACTCTATCAAGCATTTTGTCATGATTATGGCCCCTTTTCCACTTAGAATATGCAGCAAATGTTTAAGTTTTCGTACTACCCCATTTATTTTCATTGTCCCTTGACATATTGCTTTTATATTTTGCATACATGTAATGATGTTTACCAACATCACCCCAACCTATAAACAAGAGCAGACAACTCTATCAAGCATTTTGTCATAATTATTGCCCCTTTTATACTTAGAATATGCATATTATTGATAAATCTATGTTAAAGTTTGCATACTACCCCAAATATTTCTTATATCCTTTGACATATTGCTTTTATATGTTGCATACTTGTTTACCAACATGACCCCAACCTTTAAACAAGAGCAGACCACTGTATCAAGCATTTTGACATAATTATGGCCCCTTTTACACTTAGATAATTGAACATTTTGCTTAAATTGCCATAACTGCTTTATCACATTTTATTATTACTTTGACAAAAAAACACTTACCTGAATACCACAATGGATTCTACCCAAACAATACCCCACGCCCCTACCAGAATCCCTCCCCCCCAACCTCACTACCCCCCCCCCCCCCATTTTTTTTTTTAAACATCATCTAATAAATTATCACACCCCACATTATACCCTCCCCCAACCCCCCCCCCCCCCCCAATTTTTTTTTTTAAATATCATCTCATAAATTACCACACCCATCATTAAACCCCCCTCTCACCCCCCTACCCCCCCCCAAAAAAAAATTTTTTTTTTGTTTTCCTTTTTTATTTTTGAAAGATCGTCTAATAAATTATTGAATATGAACAATTTCCCCATGATGGCTTACGTTATACTGTCAAGCACTCGAATAGTCGAGCGTGCTGTCCTCTGACAGCTCTTGTTGTTTTCAAAATAAAAAATGTTTGGGCGGGATGATTTTCGATGGACGGGCGGGGATGAGAATCTAGGAATTTATTTATTTTCTATTGCCTTAAATAGGTTTTCCTCTTAAATAAAAACTGTCAACTTGTCAAATAGTTTAATGCCATGGATCAGCAGTAACATAAACGATCCAAATGAAATGAAGTGGCTATTTGTAAGAGTTCAATATATTGCCATAAAATTCAACATATCTGTAAGAAAGTGATTAGCGTTTATTTCTTTTTATGTCCCCCACTATAGTAGTGGGGGACATATTGTTTTTGCCCTGTCTGTTGGTTGGTTGGTCTGTTGGTTGGTTGGTCTGTTGGTTGGTTTGCGCCAACTTTAACATTTTGCAATAACTTTTGCTATATTGAATATAGCAACTTGATATTTGGCATGCATGTGTATCTCATGGAGCTGCACATTTTGAGTGGTGAAAGGTGAAGGTCATCCTTCAAGGTCAGAGGTCAAATATATGTGGCCAAAATCACTCCTTTTATGAATACTTTTGCAATATTGAAGATTGCAACTTGATATTTGGCATGCATGTGTATCTCATGGAGCTGCATATTTTGAGTGGTGAAAGGTCAAGGTCATCCTTCAAAATCAAGGTCAGAGGTCAAATATATGTGGCCCAAATCGCTTATTTTATTAATACTTTTGCAATATTGAAGATATCAACTTGATATTTGGCATGCATGTGTATCTCATGGAGCTGCACATTTTGAGTGGTGATAGGTCAAGGTCATCCTTCTAGGTCAAATATATGGGTCAAAATTGCTCATGTAATGTCACTTCTGCAATATTGAAGCTAGCAATTTTATATTTGACATGCATGTGTATCTCATGGAGCTGCACATTTTGAGTGGTGAAGGGTCAAGGTCATCCTTCAAGGTCAAACGTCATATAGGGGGACATTGTGTTTCACAAACACATCTTGTTAATTTTCATTTTTTAAAGTCTGAATTTGTTTTGTAAGAATAAGATAATTATGATGTGAACTAACTTGGTTCTTGGTTACTTCTCTTTGGCCAGGCTGCCTAAGTACTTAAGAGTGATTTCCTGTCTGGGCAACTTTCTGTAAAAAGTTAGTGTCTCTCCCTGACAGGTCATACAAGCAGCTAATAGATCATGTTTACTTTGTACTTGCAGGCCTCAAGAAGAGAAAGGAGGCATTCAGGAGGTTCAGGATGGAATTATTGAGGTAATATGACACATTTTGTAACAAGTGGTCACAAATATTAGAATATAGGAGTTTTGTACTGGGAAAACTGGGATTAATGCATGTGCTTTTCTCGTGCCAGATAAGCCTGTGCCAGATAAGCCTGTGCATTATGCACAACCTAATCAGGGAGGACCTTTTCTGCTTTTCTGGTATTTTTGTATGAAAGGAAGGCAAAATTCCTGTCAAGGGGGGAGTTAAATCCATAATAGGCCAACAGAATTTTAAAGCAAAACCACAACAACACTCATTTCTTGATTTTAGTTAAAACGCTGCGATTTTCCCCAATCCAAAGGGACCTGACCCCAGTCCCAAAATTGTGAAAAAACATTGTTAGCCTGTGTGGACTGCAAACTCTAATCCAGCGTTTTTTTTCCTTCTTTAAATAGTAACGGAATATGGCACTTTCCCAATTAGAAAAAAACTGCAACTTTCCAAATTGCTGTTAAAAACAAAAACAATGTCTTCCCTCCCCCCCCACCACATACACAAAAATGCACTAGTATTAATATACATTTTATAAAACCACATACATTTTGCCTGTGCAATATGTAATTATGTTTTGAAGATGGGCAGCAACATCAATGATATTTTTCTGAGAGGCATAAATTTATGATGGATTCAAAATATTGATTTGTTTCCAATTGTTCACAGAGCAACTGGGACCAGGTTGTGGACAACTTTGATGACATGAATCTCAGGGAGGAGCTGCTCCGTGGTATATACGCCTACGGCTTTGAGAAGCCATCAGCCATTCAGGCTCGAGCCATTCTACCATGCATTAAAGGTATAGCATCTTTAGTTATACATCTAGATTTTAGCCGCCCCTGTGAAAACCAGTCTAAATAAATCAATGTGTTTTTTTCCCCACTTTTTGGGAAGATAGCCCATAGCTTTGGAATTGGGAATTTTATTGGTATTTTCAAGAAATTGGGAAATAAATTAGGTGTAAAATACAAGAAAGAGTTCACACAGTTTGAAGCCTTCTTTGGCAGCACTATACTACAACCAAAGGGCATCAGATAAGATTTTAGGTCAATTAGTTACCACTGCAAGCTTTTTCTAACAATAAGTTTTTTTCCCTCAAAACTATTTGTCCATTAGTTTTTTAGCTCACCTGAGGACAACGTGCTCATGGTGAGCTTTTGTGATCGCTTTTTGTCCGTTGTGCGGCATCAACATTTGCCTTGTTAACTCTCTAGAGGCCACATTTATTGTCCAATCTTCATGAAATTTGGACAGCAGATTGGTTTCAATGATATCTTGGATGAGTTTGAAAATGGTTACGTTTGCTTGAAAAACATGGCTGCCAAGGGGCGGGGCATTTTTCCTTATATGGCTATAGTTAAATCTTGCTAACACTCTAGAGGCCACATTTATTGTCTGTTCTTCATAAAACTTGGACAAAAGATTCATCCCAATAATATCTTGGATGAGTTCGAAAATGATGCTGGTTGGTTGAAAAACATGGCCGCCACGGGGCGGGGCATTTTTCCTTATATGGCTATAGTAAAACCTTGTTAACACTCTAGAGGCCTGCCACATTTATTTTCCGATCTTCATGAAACTTGCTCAGAAGATTTGTGCCACTGATATCTTGGATGAGTTCAAAAATGGTAACCTTTGCTTGAAAAACATGGCAGCCAGGGGGCGGGGCAGTTTTCCTTATATGGCTATAGTAAAACCTTGTTAACACTAGAGGCCACATTTATTGTCCTATCTTCATGAAACTTGGTCAGAAGATTCATCCCAATAATATCTTGGACGAGTTCGAAAATGATGCCGGTTGGTTGAAAAACATGGCCGCCAGGGGGCGGGGCATTTTTCCTTATATGGCTATAGTAAAACCTTGTTAACACTCTAGAGGCCACATTTATTTTCCGATCTTCATGAAACTTGCTCAGAAGATTTTAACAAATGGATGATGGAGTCATTCAGTTGAAACCAGTTTCAACACTCCTGCCTTTCAGTCTCAGTGCACACTCACAAAATAAGTCACATTGCCAAACCCTCTCCATCAATGACAAGCCCGTGGAAATCACGATGTTGTGAGTTTTTGAGACACGGAATGGCAGCGGTGTTTTGAGCCGAATATTTCAGAATCTGTCACCACATGCGCTATTAAATGTGATAGTATACTCTTCACAATGTCTTCCCGACGGTTTGGGTCTCGTAACAAATTGTAAAATATTGGACTTGCACGCCGTTTCAGGGCTTTTTTTCCTTCTTTGGGATCCGCCGAAAATCGGCCCTTTCCCCTCAGATTTTTTTTCCCCTCAGCAGGTAAATTTTCCCCCAGACATAATTTTTTTTCCCCTAAAAAAAAAAAAAATATTTTCTTTTTTATTTTTTTTTTAACTTTAAATACATAAGTTAACCTGATCCAGTGTAGAAAATATAACATATTGCATAATTAAATTATCTGTTGCCTTGATTTTGTTTTAAAAACAGCAAAATATGTTGAATTGATTATTTAAGACTTTCCTTATTTTCCCCAAAATCCGGTGGTTCGCGTGATTTTTTCCCCCAAAATCCGGCATTTTGCGCGATTTTTTTCCCCTAAAAAATTGCCAGGCCCTTTCCCCAAAATCAGATAAAAACCCCTGCGTTTATGAAAGTTTCCTAACCCAACCGCATTTAACAGAGAACATTTTCCCTAACTTATTTTGGCGGAAGTAACTTTTTATATTGACACCGTCCCAAAACGGTGTCTATAAGAACTAACTGAAAATATTACGGCAACACTTAAGGTTACAATACACTAATTATAATTAAACGTGGTACGGCGGAAAGCAGAACAACTAAAACGACGAAGAATCGATTTCAATTTGTTTTCCATTTTCATAATCGTTTTCTGTACGATTGATTGTAAATTTCAATTTGTTTTCTGTCAAATACAAATCGTAAAAACGATAAAACGAACCTAATCTGTTGCCCTGCAACCATGTATATTTTGGCAAGGAAAACAATCGGGCACCATTTTCAGGCATGGCGAAATTAGAAAAAATCTGCCGGTCATCCGGACAGGCATTTCAGAAAATGTGCCGGTCCGGAGAAAATTTAGCCGGACCGTAAAGCAACAACAACTTAACTAGAAAATTCAAAAATGGCAGCGATCACATCTTGATCTCTTTATTCAACCGGCCGTTAAATTGATTTTAATCGCTTAGAGGTTACACTGGCAGCTAATTGGTGTTAATCGGTTGTGTAATGTCAATCATGTTGTGAAAAATTCGCGTGTCAGTTTTTATTACATGTATTCCCTATTAGAAAGGTTCGGTGCCATAATTTCAATAACGTATGTGCAAGCCGAATAATTATCAAATTAAAGTTATTCGAAACGATTTAAACATTCTTACTTTAATATGATTGCAGTTTGGAGCGGCTGTTAAAATATACTGCGCACAGTACAAAACACGTTACCTGACATTTAATGATTAAGGCATTTCATTTTTCAGAACGTTTACTAGTAATTAATTAAATAAAAAAGACGATTTATTTACATGCTAACGCAGTGTAATTGTTAACAGAGATTCATTTTCATTTTTGACCAGTATCAGAAAGTCCCCGGGAAGCACATTTTTTTACATGGCACTGCATATGATGCAATAAAAACATTTCTTTGTACATGTATCGTATTGCATTCAATCTTAATTTAAATTCGCTCGTCCAATGAAAGCTCTGCCCCATAATGCACTGTACTCTTTACACTTATGAAAAATGGCGTATGCATATGGTTGTGTTGATCACGATACCATATTTTATTGTCCT
The DNA here is from genome assembly GCF_020536995.1 of Dreissena polymorpha. NCBI lineage: Eukaryota > Metazoa > Mollusca > Bivalvia > Myida > Dreissenidae > Dreissena > Dreissena polymorpha. Next base: position 82,068,365 of record NC_068360.1, on the reverse strand, counting down.
TATCCTACTCGAAAAATATGTAAAAGCTATCAAGATCTTTTTTGTTAGAACGCAGTTGGCGATTTTGCAAACGAGTTTAAAGTAGGTGTTGTGTAACAAGTTGGATTTGCTAATTGTACGTAACAAACCTACAGCAAACATCAAAACAACGAGCGATTTCATTTTCATGATGTAGTAAGCGATTTGCTCTTCGAATTTTCAACTTGAAAAAAAAAAGATTTGTTTGCAATCATTTCACATTTTGCCGGTCACCAGGACCGACATTCTTGTTAAACCTGCCGGACCAAATTGAAATCTGCCGGTCAGGACCGGCGGACCGGCAATTTCGCCAAGCCTGCATTTTAATTTTAGGAGGCACTTCATCTTAATCTGTTATGCTGTTTGCTGCTGATCAGTATCTTGCGGAAATGAAGCCTTTAAAACTTGATTCTAGTGAGAAATGTTTTTAATTTAATTTGATCTTGAAAGGGACTTCAAATGCCTTAAAATGCTGATATAAATGCTAAAGGATTACATTACCCTGGTGCTCATCTTTTAGGCCAAGATATGATAATAATAGCCCAGCACAGTCAATCTTGTTTTCCTGTTTGAAATGCCCCTGTTTTCAGGCTGAGATGTGATAGTGCAAGCACAGTCAATCTTGTTTCCCTGTATGTTATGCCCCTGTTTTCAGGCCGAGATGTGATAGCGCAAGCCCAGTCTGGTACAGGTAAGACTGCAACCTTCTCCATCGCAATTCTGGAGCAGTTGAAGGTTGACTTCCCTGAATGCCAGGCCCTCGTCTTGGCGCCAACACGAGAGTTGGCTCAACAGGTGGGTGCAGGAATTAGCACTTGTTTGATATTTACTTCGCTTGGCCTGGTTCCTCGAAACATAAAACAGCTAAGATAATAGCGGTTAATTGTTGGATCAAAGTATTTGTGTGACTTAATTAAGAGCCCTATAAAATACATCGTGTTAAAAAAATCTATTCCCTTATAATTTGCAGATGTTTGATATTATTGCTTTTACAATTAATTTTATATAATTTGTTAGCTTAAATGGCCGTTAAAAGTTTTAAGCAACTGGGCTCTGAATGCCATATCCTTTTCCTTGCCTATACAAGAGATTTTGCTTAACAGGTGGTTGCAGGATTAGCACTTGGTTTGACTTTTACTTCCCATAATGCCAGGCCCTTGTCCTGGCCCCTACACAAGAGATGGCTCAAAAGGTCGTTTTTAGATATTTCAGTTTGATTCAAAATGTGGTGCAACAGCAGTGTTTGTTTTTGTCGAATTTGGGGCTAAAGTTTGGCCTTTATCCCAAATAAAAAAGTTTATACTTTTCCCAAATGACTACCTTACCTTCCCAATTGACAACACTTACTGACAATTTTACCATATTTGTTGGCATCAAAGACTCGCCAATTTCCCAATTTTAGTAATTAGGATGTGATTTACATACATGCCATAATTTTTTAGGTCCAAAGCGGGACATTCCATAAAAAATTGTCGGGACATTTGACCCAAAAGCGGGACACCTAAAACGATATTATCATTCCACCTTTACTGTAGTCAGTATAGTACTAACAAATACTGGTGATACTTTTATTCAAGACATAAAACATCTGATATGAAGCATGGAATCATAAACATAACAATAACAGTTTTATAAAATAAGACAATAGCAAACAACGAGGATAATATTCATCTTTTTAGAGTACAAAATCTAGAACATTACGACAACAATACTCATTATATTACTTGCAATGGCAAACATAAACGCAGGGGAGGCTATCCAGTACACTGAAAGTACTGGTTACAGTAAACTATCTACCGAACAGTTACATCAGTTACACATGGAATGCGCCGCCGTACACATTTCAGAGGTAGGTTTTTGGTGGAAGCAAACTGTCTTTGTGTTCATTTTAACTCTCAACAACGCCTCAACCGTATTTACACCAACAAAAACAAAAGGACAAAAGAAGTCTATGGATGCTTTACTCGAATTATTTTTCTCTAATGTTAATAATCATATTTTGTTTTCTTCTTATATACACAGATTAAACTGAATTGTGAATTGTCAGGCGCTGTATTGGGGTAGTGTCAAACTGTCATGAATAACAACACGTTGTTTTTATTACAATAACACAAGACAAGATGGGTACCACTTTTACTGTTTCTTGCGATGTTTTTTTAAGCATGTATTCATGCGCAGTTACTTGTCAATTGTCGCGGCTTAATTGGAGTAGGGTCAAACTGTCATGCATAGCACCTCGTGGTTTTTAGCTTAATTGGAGTAGGGTCAAACTGTCATTCATAGCACCTCGTTGTTTTTATTACAATTACACCCAATTACACTAGACAGGATGGGTATCACTTATTGGACTGTTTGTTGCAATTTTGGTATATTGCGCATTCGGATTATCCCGCTATTTATGAACTAAACATTGAATGTAAAAGACTCATTAATGACGTAGAGTTAATTTTACAAAACAATTGTTTTGTAAACCGTTTCAAACAGATAAAAAAATAAACACATTTTCAACATTTATTTCATTATAATACAACTATCGATAGCAATAAGCGACCACTATCTTGAAGACCACCATGGTGTGAATGCCTGATGAAATCAATAATTAGCCGATAAATCGCTGATAAGGTGTCATAAACAACACTGGTACACACGATAAGTAGAATCGGATTGTTAATTGGGGGCAATAAGGGATTAGCGGGGGTAAGTGTTAGCGAAACAGAGCTTGAATAGCGAATTTTATTGGGAACCTATAGACCTTACATCGTTTTTTACGAATGTCGGGACAAATCGCCTCATATCGGTACAGCGGGACAAAGGGCCCAAAAGCGGGACTGTCCCGCCGAGATTGGTACGTATGGCATGTATGGCGATTTATACTCTCCAAGTGGGTGCAATTCACAAAAATGTATACATAAAAAACCGCATAATCCCAACCAATCAGAGCTAAGGGAAGGGTGGACTATCATTGCTCATAGACAATTTGCAGCACACACCTCGATGCCAAGGCGGGATTGTCCTGTTTATCTGAAATTCTGTATTTGACCAATAAAAGTAGATTTTACTGTTTTATTGTGCACCAGTGCCTTTTGCTGCAACTCCTTGACTTGTTGCTTATGACCATTCTTGTCTATGCATATCATCCAACCCTTACATTGATCTCGTCTTACAAATGGGATATCCACATTAATAAAGAAAGTTAAGTTGTTTTTAGTAAAGAAACCTGTTCTCTGAGCATATTCAGTAAAACATTAAACAAGGATTTTGAGCTGTGCTTTGAGAACTGGGCTTAATTCATGTGCCATAATTGTCAGTCCGCACAAGCTAATCAGTGACGACAATTTCCACAGTTGTGGTATTTTTCATTGAAGGAAGACTTCTTGCATAAATTCTGTTTAGATGGGAAATGATGCCTCTGATGAGACTAGTGTGGACTGCAAAGGCTAATCAGGGATGACATTTTACGCTCATGGATAAACTCTTTCACTCTTTCAGTGCGGGAAACGAATTTTGAAGGACTTTGCAAACAGTTTGGATCCAGATGTCAAGACGCCACTGAACGTGGCGTCTCATCAGGATCCAAACTGTTTGCTATTCTGATAGTATTCAATGAAAAAAATCAAAGAAAATGCTAATTTTAGAAATTCAGCAGACGACATTTTAGCAGATGACAAATTTCCCAGCATGCAAAGGGTTAATCACCAATTTTATGGAGGGAGACTCAACTATTTATTGAAGAGTAAAGCTTTATTCTCCATACGTTTAAGAGAAGCCTGATGAAGCTGAATTGACTGTCTGTATTCATAGCGCAATACCTAATAAATATGTGTTCGCATAATTAACTGACAGCTTGTGTTTAGTTATGACACAAACTGTTTAGTAGTGTTTACAATTATTTAATTTCCTTAACATTCATGGCTAAAACTCCCTTTTGAACTCGCCTTATTGTCATGAAATTAAAACATATTTAAAGCTTCCTAAAAGCACCAGGTGGTCATTGTGGCTGTCTTGGCCGTCAAACGGAAGTAGATCAATTGAGACTGACTTTTGGGTGAGGTGCTGTGCAGTAATGGTTGTTCACATCTCAATTAGTTGGCCTACATAACAAAGGTATCTGTGTATTGGTCAACCCTATAGTTTTCTGACAAAAATTGTTAATGTAATCCAATGCTTGGTTGATAATTGTTAGCTACTTGAAAAGGTAAACATGTAGGGAAACAACTAGGGATGGCAAAATTGTTTGAATATTCGATTGAATGGTCAGCATCGAATAATCAAAATGATATTTGCATATTCGCATTTTTTTCCAAACCTAATTTCACCAATATTTAATGACCTGCGAACCGCTTACTAAAAAGCAACCGAAATCACCTGAGAGTAACATGTTTGACGTGACGTTCTTTGTGTCAAACTGATAACGCGGCCCGTATCAGTGTTGGTTGCGCTATGCAATATACACGCTCTAAGAAAGGCCCCGACTGTTGTTTGCCAATGGGGTGCCAATTAACGGTTTCAATTGACTGGCGAATAATAATTAAGTTTTGTGATCACAGTATGTACAGCCATTAAAATGTGTGAATTACTCAAATCGCGCAATGCAATATACTTACTATAAGAAAGGGCCCGAACTGTTGTTTGTCAATTAGGTACCAATTAAGGGCTTCAATTTACTTGCGAATAATAATTTAGTTTTTGTGATCACAGTTTGAACAGACATTTAAATATGTGAATTACTCAAAAGTTACAGATGATATAAACTAAACAATCATCAAAGAATCATAATTCAAATCTGAAAATGCCACCATCCCCTTCTGCAGTATGGAATACTTTACACGGTCTGTGGATAAGAAGACCGCAACGTGTAATGTGTGTAAACTTAGTTTTACATATGCGCGGTCTGCTACCAATCTGTGGAATCATTAAAAAATAAAATTCTATGACACGATGTTTTTCATTCTATTTGTGCCCGATCACAGTATCGGTCGTAGTATTAGTCGACAGCGATACAATTTTTTGACAGCAACGTTAATAAACAGCCTCGTATTTAGCAAACGGATATAACTTACAAACCAATAGAAATTAACACATAACAAGGTAAAATCAATCCAGCCGTTTTATGCGAATATCAAATATTCGATTGAATTAATTTGCGAACATTCAAATACCGATATTGGTATTCGATGCCATCCCTAGAAACAACCCATTGCTACTTTTCGTCAATTTCTGATTTAGCATCTTATTTGTGATATTTCAGTGGATAACGATGGCACATGGTTTGGGTAGTTATTCAATTAAGTAATTATCAAATGGACATAGAAAGGCGGAAGGCACTTTGCTTCTCGCAACTCGTAAATTTGGTGTTATTTGGTATAACCAGAAGTATCAATGGCATTTTTGTTATGCCCCCGGTAGGGTGGCATATAGAAGTTGAACTGTTCGTCAGTCAGTATGTGTGTACGTCCGTCTGTCCGTCCGTCCGAAAAAAACTTTAACCTTGGCCATATTTTTTTCAATATTTAACTTAGCAACTTGACATTTGGCATGCATGTGCATCTCATGGAGCTGCACATTTTGAGTGGTGAAGGTCAAGGTCATCCTTCAAGGTCAAATGTCTCATATATGGCGTCTGTCCGTCCGTCCGAAAACTTTAACATTAGCCATAACTTTTTCACTATTGAAGATAGCAATTTGATATTTGGCATGCATGTGTATCTCCTGGAGCTGAAAATTTTGAATGGTGAAAGGTCAAGGTCATCCTTCAAGGTCAAATGTCAAATATATGGCGTCTGTCCGTCTGTCCAAAAACTTTAACATTGGCCATAACTTTTTCACTATTGAAGATAGCAACTTGATATATGGCATGCATGTGTATCTCATGGAGCTGAACATTTTGAGTTGTGAAAAGTGAAGGTCAAGGCCATCCTTCAAGGTCAAATGTCAAATATATGGCGTCTGTCCGTCCGTCCAAAAACTTTAACATTGGCCATAATTTTTTCAATATTGAAGATAGCAACTTGATATTTGGCATGCATGTGTATCTCATGAAGCTGCACATTTTGAGTGGTGGAAGTTCAAGGTCAAGGTCATCCTTCAAGGTCAAAGGTCCAAACAAAATTAATTTCAAAGCAGCGTTCTCATGAAGCTGCACATTTTGAGTGGTGGAAGGTCAAGGTCATCCTTCAAGGTCAAAGGTCAACAAAATAATTCAGGGTCTTCCCCAGGCCATTTAAGCGCCCCTTGCTGGGGCGCTTGAATTTCGAAATCAGAGTCCCCGGGGCGCTTGAAATTTTCCGATCAGTGTATTCTTCAGTAAAAGAAAGTGGAGATTGTCCAAAAAAATCAAGGTTTCCCTATCAGTGTATCAATATTCCATGTTTTAAAAGAGCACTCGGTACCTACTTTCACAAGTAATCGCCATAAACACCACATGGGGTAATGGATAATCCGCTGATAAGAGAATAGCATGACGCGCGCATCGATTATTCTAGCCACATTACACGGTCATTTAAATGCTGACAAGGATGTATCTGGTAACTTTCCAGTCGTCAAACTGTGAAGTTTATCGTCCAATCGGTTACGCGAATGCTTGTGAGGGCGGGGTTAACTATCGACCATTATTTTTGATTGACGTCGGGCATGAAGTAAGAGTTTATCGCAGCTTGATTAGCAAGAAGTTGTACCATTTGAGTAATATAAAACCGGTAATTAGTACAGTACAGAACATTAAAGACGGTTTCGGGCATCATCATCACACCTTTTTACTGTAAACAAGTGTTACCTATGACTCATAATTAATACGAGAAATTAATTGCAAGTGGTAAACAATTAATTATTATAGCGAGTAAGTTGTGCAAATGACTCCCGGTTACAATTATGTGATAACAATTTATTTAATTCCAGTACATGTATATTTCAACATGTCCATTTATAGAACTGATTCACCTCGTTTTTCTGACATTTATTCGACACGTAATGCGCTTTAACAAATTTTCGTTGAATTAATTACGCACACTTGTAAATGTTTCGTCCGATAATCGATAGTTAGAAGACTGATGATGGCAAACGGCCGTGATCCTCGTGGACAACGTGAATTTCATGCATAATTCCGTCAAAACATTTATTCGACTCGTTAAGTGTGTAAACAAATTATCGTTGAATTTATAACGCAACGGTTAATATTTGTTGAAATCTCAAATGGGAATAATTAAACTTGTAATCCGAAACCCATTAACGTAAGTCGATGTTAACGCGTTTTTAATCCGAAACACACTTCCAAATGTAAATGTTACCGCAACGTTAAATATTTTTGCTTCAAATTAGCAGTGCAAATTTATTTTGTGTCGAATCTTTTTCTCAATTAAAGAGCGCGAAAATTATGCAGCATGTACAACGTCGCGTCTATTGCATACAAATGGCGTGTATTGAGCGTTTTAACAAGCACACAAAAGGTCAGGGGATTGACGCATATTCAGAGGCAATATTTCATCAAATCTATAAATAGTCACTTAAAAAATGGCAAGGTTTGTGTTAAAGAAATAACTGAAAGCTTTTATCGTAAATATTTACCAGAAAGAGATTGATAAAAACGGAATAAACGGGATTATCGGGTAATAAATAGAAACTTGAAAAATAGTAAGTATACAGTTATAGAGTCGGGTTGAAACGGATGTATTGGGGATTCGTTCGAGTCGGGAAAATCAACGTCTGGAGGGGACACCCCTCCCCAACCCACCCCCAGTCGGCCCCGGGGCGCCTGAACAAATTCCTGGGGAAGGCACTGTAATTTAAAAAAAATCAAAGCGGCATTCTCATGAAGCTGCACATTTTTAGTGGTGGAAGGTCAAGGTCATCCTTCAAGGTCAAAGGTCAATTTTTTTATTTTTTTTTTCAAAGCAGCGCAATAGAGGGCATTGTGTTTCTGACGAACCTTTTATCAAACATAAATCTAATATGCATATATATTAAGGTTTTCATAAAGTTCACGGAGGTGGGGGCTTTCCTGGCAACAGTCAAATATGATCTTTTTGTCCTTTGTTAGAAATGTCATTCTTCCCAATATTAAGACAATGATGTACACTTTGAAATCAAAGCATAGATTTGCTTGCTTTGTAATCTTTAGTATTATTAGGGACTTTGGGTTCTTTCTCTCAATTGATACAAATAAGTTCTGCAGACCTTGTTGATGAAAGTTCTTCCTAAAAGCACCAGGCTGTCATTGTGGCTGTCTTGGCCGTCAAACGGAAGTAGATCAATTGAGACTGACTTTTGGGTGAGGTGCTGTGCAGTAATGGTTGTTCACATCTCAATTAGTTGGCCTACAGTGTATAATTGTCGTGACTGCCATTTAATGAACTGAAATAGCAGAAATCTGTTATAAATGGTACAGTTGATAAGAATAGTGGGGCGCTTAGGTATCTCTTGTTTTATTCTGGTTAGAATAATTCAATAATTCTTTTGACAGAAAATTGTCATGCCTGAAATAGCTATGGATACATAAAATTTTCATGATAAGGTAAATAAAAAGAAATTTAGCAATCAAAGGCCCTACGACATTCCAAATTTTGATTGCATAGAACCTGTCGATGATAATTTCAGGGTTTTTTTTCTCCAAGGTAACATCATGTAACAATGCTTAAGAAGCAGAATAACTCGCTGCACGTGCTAATCTGGGAAAGCACATTTTTATGCCCCCGGATCGAAAGATCGGGAGTATATTGTTTTTGGCCTGTCTGTCATTGTATGTGTGTGTCCCAAACTTTAACCAAAACTTTAACCTTGGTGATAACTTTTGCAATATTCAATATATTAACTTGATATTTGGCATGCATGTGTATCATATGGAGCTGCACATTTTGAGTGTTGAAAGGTCAATGTCATCCATCAAGGTCAAAGGTCAAAAAAACAAATTCAAAAACTTAAACCTTTTTCATAACTTGTGCAATATTGAAGATAGTAACTTGATATTTGGCATGCATGTGTATCTCATGGAGCTGCAAATTTTGAGTGGTGAAAGGTCAAGGTCATCCTTCAAGGTGGAAGGTCAAATTTATGGCTTCAAAGGGGCACAATAGGGGGCATTGTGTTTCTGACAAACACATCTCTTGTTATCTTTTTGTCAATAGGGCCTGTTTTTTTTGGGAGGGGGGACCGTTAGTTGGGAATTTTTAAATACCCATTTGGAAAAAAATATACTTTTTCAATTGGGAATGGTGCGGAATAGCAGCTCTAATTTTGAACAAACAAAAAATACTGCTTTATGTGTATGCATTTAGCCCTGTTTTCCCAGAGCACAGTTAATATCATATTGTGTTTCAGATCCAGAAGGTGATGATTGCCCTTGGAGACTACATGGGTGCCCAATGTCACGCCTGTATAGGTGGCACTGCGGTGAGAGACGACATGCAGCGCCTCCAGAGTAGCACCGTGCACGTCGTCGTAGGCACCCCCGGGCGGGTGCACGACATGATCAACCGACGGGCTCTTGGTAAACTGGTTTATTCAGTGTTATTTTGTCACCAATTTTGGGAATAGGCCGGGTACATTGGATAAGGAGAAAGTGCTAAATGGGGAAAAGTTGTTGAAACTGAAGCATAATATTTTCTACTTTAAGATCTTTACTGCAGTTTAAAAGAATGATGTTGTGCTGGAAATGATGTAATCTTGCAGAAAAAACCCTCGTCAGAAGATACATACTTTGTATGTGTAATTAAATGAGCCTTGTCAGGGAAAAAACTGGGCTTAATGCATGTATGTAAAATGTCATCCCAGATGGCTTGTGCAGTCAGTTCTTACAGGCTTAATGCATGTATGTAAAATGTCATCCCAGATGGCTTGTGCAGTCAGTTCTTACAGGCTTAATGCATGTATGTAAAATGTCATCCCAGATGGCTTGTGCAGTCAGTTCTTACAGGCTTAATGCATGTATGTAAAATGTCATCCCAGATGGCTTGTGCAGTCAGTTCTTACAGGCTTAATGCATGTATGTAAAATGTCATCCCGGATGGCTTGTGCAGTCAGTTCTTACAGGCTTAATGCATGTATGTAAAATGTCATCCCAGATGGCTTGTGCTGTCAGTTCTTACAGGCTTAATGCATGTATGTAAAATGTCATCCCGGATGGCTTGTGCAGTCAGTTCTTACAGGCTTAATGCATGTATGTAAAATGTCATCCCGGATGGCTTGTGCAGTCAGTTCTTACAGGCTTAATGCATGTATGTAAAATGTCATCCCAGATGGCTTGTGCTGTCAGTTCTTACAGGCTTAATGCATGTATGTAAAATGTCATCCCGGATGGCTTGTGCAGTCAGTTCTTACAGGCTTAATGCATGTATGTAAAATGTCATCCCAGATGGCTTGTGCTGTCAGTTCTTACAGGCTAATCAGGAACCCACTTTTGGCTTTTATGGAATTTTTTATCACAATGAAGTCTCTTCTAAAAGCAAATCAAGTCTAGGCAGATTATGTAGTCCCTGATTAGACTGTGCAGACTGCACAGGCTAATCTGGGACATGCAAACACGTATTAAGCCCAGTTTTTCCCAGAACAAGGTTGAAATGGAAGTACTAATTTAAGCTAGTCTGTGACACTAAAGATATTGATGAGCAGCAAACAGCATAAAACCTGAACAGACTGCGATATACTCGCAGGTTTTTCTGGTTTTATCTTGGTTGCATGTAGCCATTTTCACTTTGAGCCTCTGAGCCGGAGAAAGAGCTTATTGTAATACTGAATCATTCTATTGTGCAACCGACCCCTGCAGCATCAAGATGTTCGTGCTATGTAATACTGAATCCTTCTATTGTGTAACAGACCCCCGCAGCATCAAGATGTTCGTGCTATTGTAATACTGAATCCTTCTATTGTGGAACAGACCCCGCAGCATCAAGATGTTCGTGCTATTGTAATACTGAATCCTTCTATTGTGCTACAGACCCCCGCAGCATCAAGATGTTTGTGCTATTGTAATACTGAATCCTTCTATTGTGCAACAGACCCCCGCAGCATCAAGATGTTCGTGCTAGATGAGGCTGATGAGATGTTGTCTCGAGGGTTCAAGGACCAGATCTATGATGTGTTCAGGTTCATGCCCCAGGACATCCAGGTATGGACAGGGACCGGGAGCTTGTAGTGTCTTTATAGAGTCAAACTGTTTAAGCACTTGACTCACTCTACGATGTGTTCAGGTTCATGCCCCAGGACATCCAGGTATGGACAGGGACCGGGAGCTTGTAGTGTCCTTATAGAGTCAAACTGTTCATGCACTTGACTCACTCATCTAATGTGAGGCAGGACATCCAGGTATGGACAGGGACCGGGAGCTTGTAGTGTCTTTATAGAGTCAAACTGTTCAAGCACTTGACTCACTCATCTAATGTGAGGCAGGACATCCAGGTATGGACAGGGACCGGGAGCTTGTAGTGTCTCCCCAGGACATCCAGGTATGGACAGGGACCGGGAGCTTGTAGTGTCTTTATAGAGTCCCCAGGACATCCAGGTATGGACAGGGACCGGGAGCTTGTAGTGTCTCCCCAGGACATCCAGGTATGGACATGGACCGGGAGCTTGTAGTGTCTTTATAGAGTCCTCAGGACATCCAGGTATGGACATGGACCGGGAGCTTGTAGTGTCTTTATAGAGTCCTCAGGACATCCAGGTATGGACATGGACCGGGAGCTTGTAGTGTCTTTATAGAGTCCTCAGGACATCCAGGTATGGACATGGACCGGGAGCTTGTAGTGTCTTTATAGAGTCCTCAGGACATCCAGGTATGGACATGGACCGGGAGCTTGTAGTGTCTTTATAGAGTCCCCAGGACATCCAGGTATGGACAGGGACCGGGAGCTTGTAGTGTCTTTATAGAGTCCTCAGGACATCCAGGTATGGACAGGGACCGGGAGCTTGTAGTGTCTCCCCAGGACATCCAGGTATGGACAGGGACTGGGAGCTTGTAGTGTCTTTATAGAGTCCTCAGGACATCCAGGTATGGACAGGGACTGGGAGCTTGTAGTGTCTTTATAGAGTCCCCAGGACATCCAGGTATGGACAGGGACTGGGAGCTTGTAGTGTCTTTATAGAGTCCTCAGGACATCCAGGTATGGACAGGGACTGGGAGCTTGTAGTGTCTCCCCAGGACATCCAGGTATGGACAGGGACCGGGAGCTTGTAGTGTCTTTATAGAGTCCTCAGGACATCCAGGTATGGACATGGACCGGGAGCTTGTAGTGTCTTTATAGAGTCCTCAGGACATCCAGGTATGGACAGGGACCGGGAGCTTGTAGTGTCTTTATAGAGTCCTCAGGACATCCAGGTATGGACAGGGACCGGGAGCTTGTAGTGTCTTTATAGAGTCCTCAGGACATCCAGGTATGGACAGGGACTGGGAGCTTGTAGTGTCTCCCCAGGACATCCAGGTATGGACAGGGACCGGGAGCTTGTAGTGTCTTTATAGAGTCCCCAGGACATCCAGGTATGGACATGGACCGGGAGCTTGTAGTGTCTTTATAGAGTCCTCAGGACATCCAGGTATGGACAGGGACTGGGAGCTTGTAGTGTCTTTATAGAGTCCTCAGGACATCCAGGTATGGACAGGGACCGGGAGCTTGTAGTGTCTTTATAGAGTCCTCAGGACATCCAGGTATGGACAGGGACTGGGAGCTTGTAGTGTCTTTATAGAGTCCTCAGGACATCCAGGTATGGACAGGGACCGGGAGCTTGTAGTGTCTCCCCAGGACATCCAGGTATGGACAGGGACCGGGAGCTTGTAGTGTCTTTATAGAGTCCCCAGGACATCCAGGTATGGACAGGGACTGGGAGCTTGTAGTGTCTTTATAGAGTCCTCATGACATCCAGGTATGGACAGGGACTGGGAGCTTGTAGTGTCTTTATAGAGTCCTCAGGACATCCAGGTATGGACAGGGACTGGGAGCTTGTAGTGTCTTTATAGAGTCCTCAGGACATCCAGGTATGGACAGGGACTGGGAGCTTGTAGTGTCTCCCCAGGACATCCAGGTATGGACATGGACTGGGAGCTTGTAGTGTCTTTATAGAGTCCTCAGGACATCCAGGTATGGACAGGGACCGGGAGCTTGTAGTGTCTCCCCAGGACATCCAGGTATGGACAGGGACTGGGAGCTTGTAGTGTCTTTATAGAGTCCCCAGGACATCCAGGTATGGACAGGGACTGGGAGCTTGTAGTGTCTTTATAGAGTCCCCAGGACATCCAGGTATGGACAGGGACCGGGAGCTTGTAGTGTCTCCCCAGGACATCCAGGTATGGACAGGGACTGGGAGCTTGTAGTGTCTTTATAGAGTCCTCAGGACATCCAGGTATGGACAGGGACTGGGAGCTTGTAGTGTCTTTATAGAGTCCCCAGGACATCCAGGTATGGACATGGACCGGGAGCTTGTAGTGTCTTTATAGAGTCCTCAGGACATCCAGGTATGGACAGGGACTGGGAGCTTGTAGTGTCTCCCCAGGACATCCAGGTATGGACAGGGACCGGGAGCTTGTAGTGTCTTTATAGAGTCCTCAGGACATCCAGGTATGGACAGGGACCGGGAGCTTGTAGTGTCTCCCCAGGACATCCAGGTATGGACATGGACCGGGAGCTTGTAGTGTCTTTATAGAGTCCTCAGGACATCCAGGTATGGACATGGACCGGGAGCTTGTAGTGTCTTTATAGAGTCCTCAGGACATCCAGGTATGGACAGGGACCGGGAGCTTGTAGTGTCTTTATAGAGTCCTCAGGACATCCAGGTATGGACATGGACCGGGAGCTTGTAGTGTCTTTATAGAGTCCTCAGGACATCCAGGTATGGACAGGGACTGGGAGCTTGTAGTGTCTCCCCAGGACATCCAGGTATGGACATGGACCGGGAGCTTGTAGTGTCTTTATAGAGTCCTCAGGACATCCAGGTATGGACATGGACCGGGAGCTTGTAGTGTCTTTATAGAGTCCCCAGGACATCCAGGTATGGACAGGGACTGGGAGCTTGTAGTGTCTTTATAGAGTCCTCAGGACATCCAGGTATGGACAGGGACTGGGAGCTTGTAGTGTCTTTATAGAGTCCCCAGGACATCCAGGTATGGACATGGACCGGGAGCTTGTAGTGTCTTTATAGAGTCCTCAGGACATCCAGGTATGGACAGGGACTGGGAGCTTGTAGTGTCTCCCCAGGACATCCAGGTATGGACAGGGACTGGGAGCTTGTAGTGTCTTTATAGAGTCCTCAGGACATCCAGGTATGGACAGGGACCGGGAGCTTGTAGTGTCTTTATAGAGTCCCCAGGACATCCAGGTATGGACATGGACCGGGAGCTTGTAGTGTCTTTATAGAGTCCCCAGGACATCCAGGTATGGACAGGGACTGGGAGCTTGTAGTGTCTCCCCAGGACATCCAGGTATGGACAGGGACCGGGAGCTTGTAGTGTCTTTATAGAGTCAAACTGTTCAAGCACTTGACTCACTCTACGATGTGTTCAGGTTCATGCCCCAGGACATCCAGGTATGGACAGGGACCGGGAGCTTGTAGTGTCTTTATAGAGTCAAACTGTTCAAGCACTTGACTCACTCTACGATGTGTTCAGGTTCATGCCCCAGGACATCCAGGTATGGACAATGACTGGGAGCTTGTAGTGTCCTTATAGAGTCAAACTGTTCATGCCCCAGGACATCCAGGTATGGACAGGGAACGGGAGCATGTAGTGTCTTTATAGAGTCAAACTGTTCAAGCACTTGACTCACTCTACGATGTGTTCAGGTTCATGCCCCAGGACATCCAGGTATGGACAGGGACCGGGAGCTTGTAGTGTCCTTATAGAGTCAAACTGTTCAAGCACTTGACTCACTCTACGATGTGTTCAGGTTCATGCCCCAGGACATCCAGGTATGGACAGGGACCAGGAGCTTGTAGTGTCTTTATAGAGTCAAACTGTTCATGCCCCAGGACATCCAGGTATGGACAGGGAACGGGAGCTTGTAGTGTCCTTATAGAATGCCCAGGACATCCAGGTATGGACAGGGACCGGGAGCTTGTAGTGTCCTTATAGAGTCAAACTGTTCATGCCCCAGGACATCCAGGTATGGACAGGGACCGGGAGCTTGTAGTGTCCTTATAGAGTCAAACTGTTCATGCCCCAGGACATCCAGGTATGGACAGGGACCGGGAGCTTGTAGTGTTCTTATAGAGTCAAACTGTTCATGCCCCAGGACATTCAGGTATGGACAGGGACCGGGAGCTTGTAGTGTCCTTATAGAGTCAAACTTTTCATGCGCCAGGACATCCAGGTATGGACAGGGACCGGGAGCTAGTAGTGTCTTTATAAAGTCAAACTGTTCATGCCCCAGGTCATCCAGGTATGGACAGGGACCTGGAGCTTGTAGTGTCTTTATAGAGTCAAACTGTTCATGCCCCAGGACATCCAGGTATGGACAGGGACCGGGAGCTTGTAGTGTCTTTATAGAGTCAAACTGTTCAAGCACTTGACTCACTCGTCTAATGTGAGGCAGGACATCCAGGTATGGACAGGGACCGGGAGCTTGTAGTGTCTTTATAGAGTCAAACTGTTCATGCCCCAGGACATCCAGGTATGGACAGGGACCGGGAGCTTGTAGTGTCTTTATAGAGTCAAACTGTTCAAGCACTTGACTCACTCATCTAATGTGAGGCAGGACATCCAGGTATGGACAGGGACCGGGAGCTTGTAGTGTCTTTATAGAGTCAAACTGTTCAAGCACTTGACTCACTCATCTAATGTGAGGCAGGACATCCAGGTATGGACAGGGACCGGGAGCTTGTAGTGTCTTTATAGAGTCAAACTGTTCAAGCACTTGACTCACTCATCTAATGTGAGGCAGGACATCCAGGTATGGACAGGGACCGGGAGCTTGTAGTGTCTTTATAGAGTCAAACTGTTCAAGCACTTGACTCACTCATCTAATGTGAGGCAGGACATCCAGGTATGGACAGGGACCGGGAGCTTGTAGTGTCTTTATAAAGTCAAACTGTTCAAGCACTTGACTCACTCATCTAATGTGAGGAACATAAATTTTACTTGCTTCTCTAACCTGAGGAACTTGCACGTGACTTGGTCCTTTTACCTGAGGAACTCGCATTAAAAACTTACTGTTAATCAGTGATTTTTTATTCAGATGGCATGTACAATTGACGTGTAACTTATATAAAGCTCATTTTAAAGAATGATCCAAAATGTGGTGTGTTTTTTTTCAAATCCATATTCATTCATGTAAATACTACCTCAAGATGTAAGTTCAATGTACCAATTCAGTATTTGGAAGTCATTCAATAAGCGATAACGCCTTGAAACGTGTTAAAACTCTTAACATGATTTGGCTGGTTACCGCTGTTCCCAGGTGACTGTTAAGTCGGGTTGGACTATACTTATTGCTCTGCAAAACTTAATTTGTAAATATAGTCTTCCTAAAAGCACCAGGTGGTCATTGTGGCTGTCTTGGCCGTCAAACGGAAGTAGATCAATTGAGACTGACTTTTGGGTGAGGTGCTGTGCAGTAATGGTTGTTCACATCTCAATTAGTTGGCCTACACATCCATGATTTACAGGCTCATCTTTTTTCACTTACTTAAATATGTCAATAGCTTTTACGGTTAAACGAAAACACGTTCTGCCACACAGATCGTTGTAATTGGGGTAAAAACAGTTCGTTCCTGATCAAATTTACGCTTAGTAGTGCTATTTTATCGATTTATATATCTTTGTGGCCTGTTTTTATGTCCCCCACTATAGTAGTGGGGGACATATTGTTTTTGCCCTGTCTGTCTGTTGGTCCGTTGGTCTGTCTGTTTGCGCCAACTTTAACATTTTGCAATAACTTTTGCTATATTGAAGATAGCAACTTCATATTTGGCATGCATATGTATCTCATGAAGCTGCACATTTTGAGTGGTGAAAGGTCAAGGTCATCCTTCAAGGTCAGAGGTCAAATATATGTGGCCAAAATCGCTAATTTTATGAATACTTTTGCAATATTGAAGATAGCAACTTGATATTTGGCATGCATGTGTAGCTGTTGGAGCTGCAGATTTTGAGTGGTGAAAGCTCAAGGTCAAGGTCATCCTTCAAGGTCAGAGGTCAAATATATGTTGCCCAAATCGCTTATTTTATAAATACTTTTGCAATTTTGAAGATAGCAACTTGATATTTGGCATGCATGTGCATCTCATGGATCTGCACATTTTGAGTGGTGAAAGGTCAAGGTCATCCTTCAAGGTCAGAGGTCAAATATATGTGGCCCAAATCGCTTATTTTATGAATTCTTTTGCAATATTGAACATAGCAACTTGATATTTGGCATGCATGTGTATCTCATGGAGCTGCACATTTTGAGTGGTGAAAGGTCAATGTCAAGGTCATCCTTCACAAGGTCAAGGTCATCCTTCAAGGTCAAACATCATATAGGGGGACATTGTGTTTCACAAACGCATCTTGTTTGACATTTGTAGTTTAATTCTGAGTTGTCATATAATTTCACACCCAGAAAATATTTGTCATTGAAATGTTCAAAATACTGGTAATTGCTTTGTGCTTTTAAAACTTAGTCTGGTAAATTATGCCATTGATATGCCACATATGTTCTGTTGTTTTAAGGTACTTCAGTGATTCCTAACAAGTATAATGTGATTTTTTGTATGAAAATAATTTATTTACATGCTTCAGTCACTGTCACACTTAACTGTCACTGTCACACTTGACTATCAGTATCTGAAAACATTTGTTTTAACAGACATGTTGATACCAGTATACAATTATTGAAATCAATTAAGAGAAATCGTATTGTTTTAAACTAGTTTTGGTTTATATATATTTTCTTCAGAATACTGTGTGTTGTGATTTGTAAATGTTCATTGCTCAGTGTTGTTTTGTTTATTTTCACTTGCATTTTTCCAATTATCATTATGTCAATAAATTAGAGTCGCTGACGTGATGTTTCGATCCTATGAATCCCAGTCTGGTCCTGCAAGTATTTAAGAATGTCTCTCGTTTACCCACAGGTAATCCTGCTGTCGGCCACAATGCCGGATGAAGTTCTAGAGGTGACGAAGCGATTCATGCGTGACCCAATCCGTATCCTTGTCAAGAAGGAGGAGCTGACTCTTGAGGGTATCCGACAGTTCTACATTCAAGTAGAGAAGGAGGTAAATATGTGTTGACAGGGCTATTTGACAGTTCTACATTCAAGTAGAGAAGGAGGTAAATATGTGTTGACAGGGCTATTTGACAGTCCTACATACAAGTAGAGAAGGAGGTAAATATGTGTTGATAGGGCTATTTGACAGTTCTACATTCATGTAGAGAAGGAGGTAAATATATGTTGATAGGGCTATTTGACAGTCCTACATTCAAGTAGAGAAGGAGATAAATATATGTTGATAGGGCTATTTGACAGTTCTACATTCAAGTAGAGAAGGGAAGGTAAATATATGTTGATTGGGCTATTTGACAGTTCTACATTCAGGTAGAGAAGGAGGTAAATATGTGTTGATTGGGATATTTGACAGTCCTACATTCATGTAGAGAAGGAGGTAAATATGTGTTGATTGGGCTATTTGACAGTCCTACATTCAAGTAGAGAAGGAGGTAAATATATGTTGATTGGGCTATATGACAGTTCTACGTTCAAGTAGAGAAGGTAAATATATGTTGATAGGGCTATTTGACAGTTCTACATTCAAGTAGAGAAGGAGGTAAATATATGTTTATTGGGCTATTTGACAGTTCTACATTCAAGTAGAGAAGGAGGTAAATATATGTTGATAGGGCTATTTGACAGTCCTACATTCACATAGAGAAGGAGGTAAATATATGTTGATAGGGCTATTTGACAGTCCTACATTCAAGTAGAGAAGGAGGTAAATATATGTTGATAGGGCTATTTGACAGTCCTACATTCATGTAGAGAAGAAGGTAAATATATGTTGATTGGGCTATTTGACAGTCCTACATTCAAGTAGAGAAGGAGGTAAATATATGTTGAATGGGCTATTTGACAGTCCTACATTCAAGTAGAGAAGATATATATGTGTTGATTGGGCTATTTGACAATCCTACATTCACGTAGAGAAGGAGGTAAATATGTGTTGATTGGGCTATTTGACAGTTCTACATTCAAGTAGAGAAGGAGGTAAATGTGTGTTGATAGGGCTATTTGACAGTCCTACATTCATGTAGAGGAGGTAAATATATGTTGATAGGGCTATTTGACAGTTCTACATTCATGTAGAGAAGGAGGTAAATGTGTGTTGATAGGGCTATTTGACAGTTCTACATTCAAGTATAGAAGGAGGTAAATATATGTTGATTGGGCTATTTGACAGTCCTACATTCAAGTAGAGAAGGAGGTAAATATGTGTTGATAGGGCTATTTGACAGTCCTACATTCAAGTAGAGAAGGAGGTAAATGTATGTTGATAGGGCTATTTGACAGTCCTACATTCAAGTAGAGAAGGAGGTAAATATATATTGATAGGGCTATTTGACAGTCCTACATTCAAGTAGAGAAGGAGGTAAATATATGTTGATAGGGCTATTTGACAGTCCTACATTCATGTAGAGAAGGAGGTAAATATATGTTGATTGGGCTATTTGACAGTCCTACATTCAAGTAGAGAAGGAGGTAAATATATGTTGAATGGGCTATTTGACAGTCCTACATTCAAGTAGAGAAGATAAATATGTGTTGATTGGGCTATTTGACAGTCCTACATTCACGTAGAGAAGGAGGTAAATATGTGTTGATTGGGCTATTTGACAGTCCTACATTCAAGTAGAGAAGGAGTTAAATATGTGTTGACAGGGCTTTTTGACAGTTCTACATTCAAGTAGAGAAGGAGATAAATGTATGCTGATAGAACTTTTCGACAGGGGCCTTTTTGAGAAGTGTACCCAGAAAAGATCTTACACAAATTGTATTATCATAGTAACTAATTTAAAGTTACATGCATGAATTTATCTGTTTTGGTTTAGATTGGATATTTTTTGGCTTATACAGGGCAACAGATAAGATTTCATGTCAATTAGTTTTCACTGCAAGCTTTTTGAAACAATTATTAGTTTTTTCCCTCAAATTGATTTGTCAAAAAGTTTTTTTAAGTTGATAAAAAACTTGCCTTTATTTCTGGATGAGATGAGCTTTTTAATGTTCGGTGACACTTAAGGTGCATTTGAAAGCCCTCTCCATGTAAGACAAGCCATGGGAATTCCTTTAACCATGTGGTGAATTGTTCCTCGGACAATGAATCGCCGCGGAGTTTTGCACTAAATTTGTCCTTTTCTATCACAACCTGTGATATTAATTCCGATAAAACATTCTTTACAATGTCTTTACCCCACGGTTCGTTTCAAGTTACAATTTGAAACATATTAGGCTCGCACGCCGCTAATGAAATTTTCTTAGAATATCTGCGCTCAGAACTAGATGCCGACATTTTCGCGTACTTTTTTTTGACGGAAGAAATTTTATGTAGACACCGTTCTGAACCGGTGTTCATAAAAACTTTTCACTTATATTACGACCGCACTAAAGGTTACAGTATACTTATTCAAATCAAACACAGTACAGAGGGAAGCGGTAAAATAAAACGACAAAGAATCAATTTCAATTTGTTTTCCAATTTCGTAATCGTTTATTGTAGGATCGATTTTTTTCTTCAATTCGTTTTCTGTCAATTACAAATCGTAAAAACGATAAAATGATCCTTATCTGTTGCCCTGCTTATATTTGTCTTTCAGTCTAACAGGGGTGTGATTTTTAAAAAGATTTCAAAAGCAAACTTCAAAAGTAATGGGCAAGTTATCCTAAACCTTTTTATGTTTTTGGAAAGTTGGGAGACGTAATAAAAGAATTTACATGGGTGAAAGTGTTCCGTATTATTACGGAATTCCGTATTTTTTGGCTTCTCAGAGGTCGTTTTCGCGTATCATGTTAATCCAATGAGATTTTGTGGGGGGGGGGGGGGGGGGGGGGTAGGCCATGTGTCCAACAAACAAAATAAACAAAATACGCTCGATTCCAAACGTGATAAATTGGTTTCCCACTGTTCTGTAACCCATATCTAATAATAGATTCGACGCGGCCATTGCTTCTCTATTAGTCTATCCCCCTGGGCGTATTGCTCTTTCATTTTCTCGTGAATCGTTCTATCCCTCTGGGCACTATTCGCCCGAAATAACATGTCTCCCGCAAGACCCTCCGCGCTTGCAATAATTTATAATTCCTTTGTCTTCGAAATGGTTTACCGCACGGAATAACTGGGAAGTTAATCGGGGATCTGACTCGGTTTCCAAAAAAGCATTTTGATTGGTTTATGGAAATCGACGTTATGAAACGGTCTTATCTCTCAAGAGAAAATATGGCAGACAAGTCAAAATAACTTTACTTCCGAAACCAAAAAATACACTATCAAATCATGTATTTGCTTCCGGGGTTCGACACAAAAGAACTTGAAAATGATGTGAAAAACAAGTGGCGATGGGAATGGCTCCATGAAAGAGACTCTCGTGGAGAGAAATGGGGTGATTGGTTTAACAAACAAACAAAAAATAATTCCGGGTAGCGCATATGATCTTGTGATGTCTGTTTAAAAACGATCAAGTACCAAAAAAATGGGAAAAAGGCGTTCAAGTCTCACGCCGAGGACGTTACGCATGTAAAAAATTACCGGACGTGTAAATCATATCATTAGTAAATAACTAGATAAGATATTAAAACAAATTACTTAAAAATACAAGACAGAAAATGTATTGCTATAACATGTTCATTGATCTATATTATACTGTAAATATTTGTATATAGTTGAGAAAGTTTAGTGTTATCTTAAAAAAGAATTTGCCTATCACATTTGATCTACATGAAATGTTAAAGAAAATGACTGTGATACATTCTAGCCAAACTAACTGTTTTTTCTGTTGTGAATCACTTAAAAATGCAGGTGTGTGAAAAGTAGAACTGATTTCTTTGTTTCAAATAAGCTAAAATGCAGGAGCTTCCGGGGGGCCTCGGGACCCCTAGCCAGGGCACTTGCCCTGGACCCACCGAGGGCCCTATCAGCCCCCAGATTTTATTTTAAGTATTTTGGGAATTACCTACTTTCACCCATGAATTTAAAAATAGATATGCATTAATGTCCATGAAAAGAAAGTTCAACTCATTTATGTAATAACATTAAACAAAGTTTATTACTGTACTAGCGGAAAGCTTTAATTTTACCACTCATGTATTCAAGTATGGGGTCACCTGACTATTATTGAGGTTTCAAAATCCCTTATTTGAGCCTTGTTCTAGGAAAACTGGCCTTAATGCATGTGTGTAAAGTGTTGTCGCAGATTAGCATATGCAGTCAGCACAGGCTAATGAGGGACCACACTTTCCGCTTGTATGGAATTGTTCATTTAAAGGAAGTCTATTCTTTAGGCAAGTCCAGTTCACACAGAAAGAGTCGTCCCTGATTATAAGCCAAAAGTGTCATCCCTGATTGGCATGTGGAGACTTAACATGCTAATTTGGGATGACACTTCATGCTCCTTTGTTTTCTTGCCCCTTTCAGGAGTGGAAGTTGGACACTCTGTGTGACCTGTACGAGACCCTCACTATAACCCAGGCTGTGATATTCTGCAACACACGCAGAAAGGTCGACTGGCTCACCGAGAAAATGCTCTCCAGAGATTTCACCGTCTCAGCCATGGTACGTAATGATTTATACTTGAAAAAACAAGTTTCTTCATGGTTTATACTTGAAAGAATACATTTCTTAATTGCTTATACTAGAAAAGTATGAATTTTGTTGTGGTTTATACATGGAAGCACAAATATCTGAATGGTTTATACATGAAAGCACACATTTTTGAATATGTAGAAAACTTAGAGCTGGCATTGATTGTTAATTGTTGACTTCAAAGTTTTGCAGTTATCTTCGGCGAATGCTGTATCAGCATATTTGAGAAAAGTTTAATTCAGTCCGGGATTAAAGTGTTTTTCAAAGGAAAATACTTTTCAGGCTTAAGTGAACAATTTCCAAGAGAATTGGACCTGGTTGACATTGAAGTTGATATTTGATATCTTTTAAACGAAAATAAAATTTGTCTTGATTCTATGAGAATCATTTATTTTATGCTTTCCAATGGTTTATAGACAAATATCAGTTAATTAAAACTGATAATTTCACTGTTCCAAACAGTGAAAATTATCAGTGAAAATTATCGTTAATTTTCACTGTTTACTGTGAAATGACGTCATTTTTTAGCTCATCTATTTTTTGAAAAAAAATTATGAGCTATTGTCATCATCTTGGCGTCGGCGTTGGCGTCGGCGTCCGGTTAAGTCTTGCGTTTAGGTCCACTTTTCTCAGAAAGTATCAATGCTATTGCATTAATACTTGGTACACTTACTTACTATCATTAGGGGACTGGGCAGGCAAAGTTAGATAACTCTGGCTTGCATTTTGACAGAATTATGTGCCCTTTTTATACTTAAAAAAATTGAAAATTTTGGTTAAGTTTTGTGTTTAGGTCCATTTTATTCCTTAAGTATCAAAGCTATTGCTTTCATACTTGCAACACTTACTAACTATCATAATGGGACTGTGCAGGCAAAGTAATGTAACTCTGATTGGCATTTTGACAGAATTATGTGCCCTTTTTATACTTAGAAAATTGAAAATTTGGTTAAGTTTTGTGTTTAGGTCCACTTTATTCCTACAGTATCAAAGCTATTGCTTTCATACTTGCAACACTTATTAACTATCATAAAGGGACTGTGCAGGAAAAGTTATGTAACTCTGACTGGCATTTGGACGGAATTATGGGCCCTTTATACTTAGAAAATTGAAAATTTGGTTAAGTTTTGTGTTTTGGTCCACTTTACCCCTAAAGTATCGTAGACATTGCTTTCATACTTGGAACACTCGCAAACTATCATAAGGGTACAGTAAAAGGACAAGTTGCATAACTCTGGTTGTCATTTTTATGGAATTATGGCCTTTTTTTGACTTAGTAACTTTGAATATATGGTTAAATTTTGTGTTTCGATCCACTTTACTTCTAAAGTATCAAGGCTATTGCTTTCAAACTTCAAATACTTTCATGATATCATGAGGTTACTGTACCTGGCAAGTTGAATTTTACCTTGACCTTTGAATGACCTTGACTCTCAAGGTCAAATTATTAAATTTTGCTAAAATTGCCATAACTTCTTTATTTATGATTAGATTTGATTGATACTTTGACAAAACTACTCTTACCTGACATACCACAATAGACTCCACCCAAACCATCCCGTGTGCCCTCTCCCCCCCTAATTTTTTTTTTTTTTAAGATCATCTCACAAATGACCACAACACCCTCACACTATACCCCCCCACCCCCCACCCCACCCCCAAATTTTTTTTTGAAACGGTTAAAAAACACAAATATTTATTTTTATTATTTTATGTTTGAAATACCGTCCAACCATCGCACCCAAGAATCCCCCACCCGAATCCTCCCCCCCCCCCCCCCCTATTTTTTTTTTTTTTTAAGATCATCTCACAAATAACCACCACACCCTCACACTATACCTCCCCCCCCCCCCCCCCCCCAATTTTTTTTTTTTTTTTTTGAAACGGTTAAAAAAAACCTCTTCACTCCACCCCTCCCTCCTTTGTGATTGAAAACGAGAGTGTCCCTTCACCTTTAAAAAGAAAATAGATGAGCGGTCTGCACCCGCAAGGCGGTGCTCTTGTTGAGAATAAGATATAGAATAAGTAACCTTTAAATAATGGGGCAGTATTAAGAATCAAATATTAACGTTCCTCTACCCAACTTAGCACAGCTCTATGGACATTGTTATTATTTTGGGGCAGTTTTAACAACATTAATGATTCTTGCAGCACGGCGACATGGACCAGAAGGAGAGGGACGTGATCATGCGTGAGTTCCGTACCGGCTCCAGTCGTGTTCTGATCACCACAGATCTGCTGGCCCGTGGCATCGACGTGCAGCAGGTCTCCCTGGTCATCAACTATGACCTGCCTGCTAACAGGGAAAACTACATCCACAGGTATTACCTACGTAATGTGCGTTAAGTGTTGTCCCTGATAAGCCTGTGCATTTTGCACAGGCTAATAAAGTTCAACATTTTCCCCCTAAACTGCATTTTCATTTTGCTAAGAATAGAGTTCTTGTAAATGAAAAATACCATTAATGAGGAAAGTGTTGTCCCTGATTAGCCTGTGCATACTGCACAGGCTTATCTGGGACAATAGTTAACGCGTAAGCTTAAAGCCCTGTTTATACCAGAGCAAGGTTCATATGTTTATATGCTTGATAAGCTTGGACATTGAAGAATGGTGCATAGGCGTTAAAGTGCTTCGCATGTGAAGGTGGTGGTTATTCTCTATGAAAAAAATATTGTCTTTGTTTGACACTTTTTAAAATAAACATTATACTTCTTGGTTTGATAATCAACTATAGTCCTTTATGTTTTCAAGTCAGCCTGAGTTGGTTTGAATTTTATTTATTTCAATATAAGTTTCTTAAAATGCTAAAAATTGCTTGCTGCCAAGTTCTATATAAATTTAATAATATCATTTGGCATGCTTATTTAAATGTTTGGTTCAAACATTTTGACCAACTTCCTGGTACAAATATTGTTATGATTGAAATGACAGCAGCCCCAAGGTACAGCAATAACATGTCATTCACAAATTGTGCACTTATGCCCTTGGGGCATAACAATAAAAATTTCATTTACAATTGTGCTCTAATTGGTGATACATCTTGGCATATTCTACTTTATTGTCCCTTTTCCCACCCCCACCATGAAATTCGGCCCTATTCCCCCCCCCCCCCCCCCCCTTTTGTCTCCCACATAAAGATTCCCTCTGGAAAAACTGCAACAACAAAAAAACATTACAGTAGTAACCCTAATTTCAGTAAACAAGTTTTTTAAAGGTGTAACAGCATTGCATGTGTGTATTTAGAATAAGGATAGTACATAGACTAGATGTTCATTATTTTAAGTGAATTACAAATATTCTTGTATTCAACTTGTAAAAGTTCTTTTCCTGGATCAACCCCAGCCCCCATTCCCCCATGAATGAGAATATGCCCTGTATTATCTGTATATATGGTTCTTCCTAAAAGCACCAGGTGGTCATTGTTGCTGCCTTGGCCTCAAACAGAAGTAGATCAATTGAGACTGACTTTTGGGTGAGGTGCTGTGCAGTAACGGTTGTTCACATCTCAATTAGTTGGTCTACATAGCAAGCTAACTGTGTGTTGGTCAACCCTTTTAGTTCAGATGAAAAATTGTCCTTGAATTCCAATTATTAGTTGATAAATGTTTTCTACTTGAAAAGGCAAATAGGTAGGGAAACGATCTGTTTGGACTTGTTGGTCAATTTCTGATTTAGCCACTTATTTGTGATATTTCAGTGGATTAACGATGGCATATGGTTTGGGTAATTAATCAATGTACTTAATATCAAATAGACACATATAAAGGCGGAAGGCACTTTGCTTTTCGAAACTGGTAAATTTTGTTTCATTAAGTATTACCAGTAGTATCAAAGGCATTTTTTTATCAAACATTATTCTAACATGCATACATTTTAACGTGTTCAGTAAGTTAAGGGAGGGTGGAGAGCTTTCCTGGCCAATAGTCAAATATGAACTTTTTATGTCCCCCACCACTATAGTGGGGGACATATTGTTTTTGCCCTGTCTGTTAGTCTGTCTGTTGGTTTGCCCAAACTTAAACATTTTGCCATAACTTTTGAAATATTGAAGATAGCAACTTCATATTTGGCATGCATGTGTATCTCATGGAGCTGCACATTTTTAGTGGTGAAAGGTCAAGGTCAAAGGTAAAAAAACACCAAAAAAGTGGCGCAGAAGGGGACAAAGTGTTTCTGACAAACACATTTTTTGTTGTACTTTAGTTAGTTGTGTCATTCTTTCAAATATTTAAAGAATTATGAGTAACTTAAAATCAGAGCATGGATTTGCTAGCTATGTTTGTGAACTTAAGTCTTATGAGTGACAATTGGATCTTTCTCTGGATTGATGCAAATAAGTTCTGCAGACCTTGTTGATGAAAGTTCTTCCTAAAAGCACCAGGCTGTCATTGTGGCTGTCTTGGCCGTCAAACGGAAGTAGATCAATTGAGACTGACTTTTGGGTGAGGTGCTGTGCAGTAATGGTTGTTCACATCTCAATTAGTTGGCCTACACATCCATGATTGAGCAGTAATGGTTGTTCACATCTCAATTAGTTGGCCTAAACATCCAATTGACTTTGGGTCAGTAAATTATTGGACCAAGTGAGTGGTAACGGAATTTAGACTTTAATGTGAATATTTTCCTTCATTGCAACTAAGCTGACCTCCTTGGTACAATCCAGTAGCTAAATGTATAAATATTGATAACTAGTCAATCCAAAACATAACCTAATTGGGATAAAGTTAACTTAAGTCAAATACTAAGGCTAAATCGCACACAAAACTTAACCAAAACATACTTGTTTCCCAAAGAGAAATGGTAAAAAACAATTCCCAAGAAAAACAAAAAATTATATGAAGAAAGTGTCCAATGATCTCAATTTTATTCCATTCTATCTTACAAAGTATGTACCCATAACTTGTGTGACTTTCTCATAAATTGAATTACTATAAAGAGTTTTATTAAAGTAGTTTTTCCCAAATAATAGGACTTTTTGCCCAGCCATTGGGCCATCATGGCCCTCTTGTTGACTGATGTCTACACCCATGTGCCTCTCGTTTCAGGATTGGTCGTGGAGGTAGATTTGGACGAAAGGGGGTTGCTATAAACTTTATTACCCGCGACGATGAGAGAACGCTGAGGGATATAGAGCAGTTTTACAACACTCAAATCGAGGAGATGCCCATGAATGTAGCAGACCTGATTTAGAGGAATTTGCACTCATTGTTGTTACCGCGCTTCAAAACAAATCGACTACTACTACTGCGACTGTTGAGGATTTGCGATATTTATTTAGTGTGAAAAGGTCATTAGTATCGAGGTTTTTGAGTCGTCGGTACTCGTGACAGTGCCGTCATTTTTATCAAAACTGTGACATTTTCTGCTAGCAGAGGATTTAACTGTTTATTGTCATTTTGCTGTATTGACTAGTGTTGTTTTGAATATTTGTCTGTGGTAAAGCTTTGACACGATTTAGCAGATTAATTGGACTCCCTTTGTCAGCCAAACGCTGTAAACAGGGAAGCTAATTAAATAAATTAAATATTTGCATTAATGTTTATGTAGTTTTTGTTTGTATATAATTTATATACAACTTTCAACATATTTTTGGAATTTCATTGTTTGTATTATGTGACATAGTTATTATAAGGAAACTTTTGTGGCAAAGGGATTGTTTCCCATTTGGAGGGTGCACCCCATAGGGGACCCTTTGGGTAATCCAAAAGGTCCACTGAATTTTCCTTTCCAAAATCTGCTGTAAATAGATATTTTGACTAAGTGCTTGTGTATTGTAGTTATTGTCTCTTTAAATAGTTATTAATCAATACCAAACTTTTGCTATTATCCCTACCTTCTGTTAATTAATTTTATTTCTGAGTTTTCATTTTTCTGTTTAAGCAACAGTTGTTAAAGTGCTATGGATTCAGCAATGGATGCATGTTTTTCAGATTTTTGCACGAACTGTGCTAAAAATAGGGTGCCGTCGTTGTTAATAGACTATTGTTGCGATTTTAAATTTGTTCAGCGGTATCAACATCATGTTTTGTTCAATCGAAGCCATAGGTGTATTAAACAATTATACAATTTCACTTTTGTGTTCTGTCTCTGCTTGTAAGGCGATTGCTGGAATAGTGTAAGAAGCTTAC
Source organism: Dreissena polymorpha (assembly GCF_020536995.1). Classification (NCBI taxonomy): domain Eukaryota; kingdom Metazoa; phylum Mollusca; class Bivalvia; order Myida; family Dreissenidae; genus Dreissena; species Dreissena polymorpha. Next base: position 82,039,476 of record NC_068360.1, on the reverse strand, counting down.
AACTCTGGTTCCTTGAATAACATCATCTGCTGGGATAAATGAATCTCAGAATAGACTGCTCAGTTAAATCAGGAACCACACTTTCCTTCTACACTGGATTTTTGTAAATACAATTTTTCATTAAATTTTAAAGCTGAAAGTTTCTTCCCTGATAAGTCTGTGCAGACTGAAAAGGCTGATCTGGGACGACACTTTATGCAAATTCATGAAGCCCCATTTTGCCAGATCAAGGCCTATATTTAGATCAGGCTAGCTCAGTTTGAAGAGCGCTTGACCATAAATCAGAGGATTACGAGTTTGATCCTGGGCCGGACCACGTAACGTGTGTGGGGTTTAGTAATCAAATTCTTTCTATTCACATCCTCCCCCTACCTCTTATTTAATTAAGTTGGTCAGTTGTAAGATACTGGCATAAGTATGTGCTTTTATTCCTGGTAACCAGGTAAAGTTGGTTAACTGACCGCGGTGACAGGACTGATTAAACTGAAAGGCGGGAATAAACACAGCTTAGCAACAAACCAGTATTACTGCCAGTGAATTTAAATGTTTGTTAAATGTCATATGCAACTTTTAAGTTGAAAACTTTAGAAAACTTACAGATATGTTAAAAGTTATTAAAGATTCATTTCTGTAAATAAGTATATTTGTTTACAAAAAGTATATTTGTAAATGCCTATAATATGCCATTCGTGTTTTGAGCGTCTTCATACCAATATATATATTAATGCTGTATCAGAAACCAATATTACAAGTATTGTATAACAAGCACACACACCTACGCGTAATTATATACTTAAACCTGTAGAGAATCGTTAGCGCAGTTGTAAGGAATATAATGTGTATATAAAACTCCAGTAATTCATGGGGCTATACATGTGCCACGGGTGAATGAAGCAGTTTTGAAAGATGTTAATGTCTTGGTTTGTAAGATATTCCTCAAATTTTATCATTTTTAGCTCGGCTGTTTTTGAGGCATTGTCATAGCCAGCTCGTCGTGTCGTGTTATCCGCCATACGCGTCGTGCTTAAACTTTGACATTTTGTTAACCTTTTGAACATTGGCCTTAAAATCAAAGTGCTTCCACCTACAACTTTGAAACTTCCTATGTAGATGCACATTGATGAGTTCTACACGTCACACTCATTTTTGGGCCACTAGGTCAAAGGTCAAGGTCACTGTGACCTCTAAAAAAATTCTGACAAGCTTTCATTTATTAAAAACTACACCTGCAGCCGAGCGTTGGCACCTGTTATGCGGTTTTTATGTCGCCTGACTGGTCAGGGGACATATAGGTGTAACTTCGGCTGCGGCGTCACACTTTTCGAAAAAGGCTCATTACTTCTGTGTCCCTTCAGATATTGCTTTCATATTTGGTATACATGTGTATCTGGACAACACCTTTCCATGCGCATACAATTTTAACCCCTGTGACCTTGAACTTTAGGTCAGCGTTTAGGGTTTGAAATCTGCGACTGCGATTAGAAAAAGGCTCATAACTACTGTGTCCCTTCAGATATTGCTTTCATATTTGGTGTGCATGTGTATCTGGACAACACCTTTCCATGCGCATACAATTTTTGACCCCTGTGACCTTGACCTTGAACTTTAGGTCAGCGTTCAGGTTTCAAAATATGCGACTGCGATTAGAAAAAGGCTCATAAGTACTCTGTCCCTTCAGATATTGCTTTCATATTTGGTGTGCATGTGTATCTGGACAACACCTTTCCATTTGCATACAATTTTTGACCCCTGTGACCTTGACCTTGAACTTTAGGTCAGCATTCAGGTTTTGAAATCTGCGACTTCTATTCGAAAAAGGCTCATACCTATTGTGTCCCTTCAGATATTCCTTTCATATTCGGTACACATGTGTATCTGGACATTACCTTTCCATGCGCATGACATTTTTTAACTTTGGGTCAGCGTTCAGGTTTCGAAAAGTGCGACCGCGATTCAAAAAAAGCTCATAACGTCTGTGTCCCTTCAGATAGTGCTTTCATATTTGGTACGCATGTGTATCGGGACAAGACCCTTCCATGTGCAATAAAGTTTTGACCATGACCTTGAACTTAGGGTCCGCGTTAAGATTTCGAAATCTGCGACCGTGACCAAAAAAAGGTTCATAACTACTATGTCGTAAGCTTTACTTTAAACATTTTAAATAATAATGATATTAAGAATGTACTAGTATGTCCCATCCACGATATAATAGTAAACACGTAACACAGGTATGCTACCATCAGGTGACACATCCAAATCGCGGAGTTCTAGTACTTTATATTTAGTACACGCATTGTCACTTCTTTTGAGATCACAATAACGAGCGGCATAGAAGAAGGTACCACCCGAAATAAACCGCCACGTGACACACTCATCTTGACCCCAAGGGCTCTCGAGTGAAATATTCGCGGAACTTCTAAAATGTTAAAACATAAACAACATTTATCCTATGTAGATGAACAGAAGAACTAGAAGTTCAGCGCATGGTCCTTTCTGTGGCAAATAACGGAATGTGAAAGAGTCTGGCACAGCATAACATACGCAAGTATAACAAGATCAAGAATAACACTAGTGTACCCGCCTTAGAAAAAAACAACAGTGTACTTATAAAGTGAAGAAAAGCTGTCGATATAAACTAATTGTATGGACAGTTTTAATTACGTTCTACACCCACTACACATGCGCCATATATATTTTTTTACAACGTGCACAGATTTTCTAGAACGTATTTTCGTGCGTTCACAGTTCGAGTTCAACACTCATGTCCCAATCGTTCTAGCTTTGAATACATTGACGACATTCGCTGTGACAGCAGGCTGATTCATATCTTTTCCGTCCTAGTTTAACCAAATATGATGTAACACATTATTTGCAGAACACAATAGGGAAACTACATGAGCCGCGTTCTGGGAAAACTGGGCTAAATGCATGTGCGTAAAGTGTCATCCCAGATTAGCCTTTGCTTCACACACAGGCTGGGACGACACTTTTCACCTTAACCCTTTTAACCGAATTTTAAAGGCCTTTGCAAACAGTTTGGATCCAGATGAGACGCCACAGAACGTGACGTCTCATCAGGATCCAAACTGTTTGCTATTCTGATAGTATTCTTTGAAAAAAATGGAAGAAAATGCTAATTTTATAAATTCAGCAGACGACATTTTAGCAGACGACAAATTTCCCAGCATGCAAAGGGTTAACTTGATTTTCGTTAAGCAGATACTTCCTTTGAACGAAACTTTCAACAAAAGCGGAAAGTTTCGTCCCTGAGAAGCCTGCAGACTTGAATCAGAGATGACACTTAACGCACACGCACTTCGCTCATTTTTTAAGACGAGGGTTTATATAACCACATCAAAGAGTCATAATCAGCAGTTTTTCATCCGAATACAAACACGTTCATCATTATCTATGATGGTATATATATACTAGTATATAGTGAATATCCTCATAGGGTACATTTTTTGGTGCACTAGTTTTACCCACGAGGTTAAAAAGCAGAACAAACATTGCAATATAAGCTATGCTGAATTCTCAATTGTAACCCAATGCGACTTTCAAGTGTTTTGAAAGCTATGGCGCCCGTGTTGAAATCTTTCGATTACCTGGTCATCGGTGGTGGTTCCGGGGGTCTAGCAAGTGCCAGAAGGGCCGCCGAATTTGGGGTCAAATCGGCGGTGGTGGAAGAGGCCAGATGGGGTGGAACGTGCGTGAGTACAAGACATGTTCTATTGAATGTTATAGATTTGAGCATAGGCGCACGATGTCAATGACAATCATGAATGTGTGTTTTTTTTAAATTTATTTATTTATTTATTTTTTTGTTACCCGTTGTTTATTTAAATGTATACACATACTAAATTAATAAAAATCTTCCGACAAAAATTCTTAAAAAAAGATAGGTCGACTATGTATGTATAGATATTGACAAGGTAAATCACTCGCCATTTTCTAAAGCAACGAAAGTGCATAATTAAATCGCTGTCACCCCGCTCGCTCATTGAAATGCGCGCGCAGGCCGGGTACCTCGCTCTTTATACACAATAACGGCCACTAAACACTATGGGCGCCAGATTTGATTTTTGACGTGCTGATTTTTTTTCTGCAAATCACCATGGCAGACAAAATCAAGTTAAACAATTGGTAAGGAGTGATTCATGTGTATGCAATTTACAATATCTTTTGTTGATTGCCCCACAATATCTTTTGTTGATTGCCCCATTAATTGAGTGATTTTTATTAATTTAGTATGTGTATGCATTATAATAAACAACGGGTAACTAAAAAATAAATCAATCAATAAATTAAAAAAAAGCATTGTCATTAACATCGAGCGCCTATGCACATGCTAATCATTTATGACACTTTTACGCTAATGCATTAAGCCCCATTTTCACAGAGCGCGGCACATTTTCATTGTCTATGAACATTGATAAAAGTGTTGTAAAGAGGGGTACTGCAGTAGCCTTGAATTGAACTTACCGGTAACCACATAATTATATGGGCCGTGCTCTGTGAAAAAAGGGGGTTTATGCTTGTGCGTAAATTGTCGTCCCAGATTAGCCTGGGCAGTCACAGAGCACGGCTCATATGTATAACGCCGGGTGGTGAAAAGTGTGCGTCCAGTCCGGTACTCGAACCCGCGACCTTCTGTTACAAGGCGAGTTCTATGCAGCACCGTACGAGCTAACCGAACCGCTTGCACAGTTAGTTCGTATCCGTGACATTCACCGCTCCTGAGTTGGACGTCAGACTCGAATTCGTATCACAGGGAACTGTGAATATAAGGAGGCCAAATTTAAGAAAAAACTTTTTATCAATCTACAGGAACCATTTATTGCTAAATCTGTATGAAATTTGGTCAGAACATTTGTCCCAATCGAGTCTCGGCAGAATGGTAGAGTGGGTCTCCAAGGTTTAAAACAAGGTAAATTGGTCATATTGAAGCACACTTTTTCGAACTAGAGAACACATATGTGGCCAAATCTCCACGATACTTGGTGAGAACATTTGTCCTAATGATATTTGCCAAGAGCTTGGAACTGGATCACGTGTGAAAAACCCCCACTAGATTACTTGGTCAAACGAAAGAAAAAGCTAGTGAACACTCTAGAAGTGCAATTGTTTTGTGCAATCTGCACGAACCTCCTCAGAACATGAGTGCTTCTGATTTCTCCTTTTGGTTCCTGACCATTGTAAACATGGCCGTCATGACGCGGGGCACCTTTTTTTAAATGAAGCTGTATTAAAACCATTTTGACACTCTAGAACTCTCTGTCATTGTGAGTCTTCAACAATTGTTTTGTTGTAAGTATATGTGCTGAGTTCGAAAATGATCCAAAAGCGTTGCTTCTAGGTGCTGGGGAATTGTGTGCGTGTATTGTGGAGCTTCCAGGTGCTGGGGAATTGTGTGTGTGTATTGTGGAGCTTCCAGGTGCTGGGGAATTCTGTGTGTGTATTGTGGAGCTTCCAGGTGCTGGGGAATTGTGTGTGTGTATTGTGGAACCCTTTAAACACTACATGTTAAGAGCAGTGTAGCTCCTTCTGGTCTTAGTTGGCGCCTCATGTGTTCATATCTAGTGACCATCTTGTGTAAAATCAATCCGTAGATGCCCGATTCTTACAAATCAAGAATTGGGGGTTCTCAAGCATGCGTTTGTTTTAGTGAGTGTCGTTCTGGAAAAACCGGGCTAAATGCATGTCCGTATAGAGTCTTCTCAATGGAATTTTTCGTTTTCAGGAACTCGCTTCTACACGAACATTCAGTTAAATCTTGGACAGACTGCGATGTAGTTCGATTAATGTTTGCCTAATGGTTAATTCACGGCCTAGGTATCCCGCGTACTCTTAAGTATAGTAGCATGTATACCACGGGTACGGAAAATACGCTTTAAGGCACCCGGCCATACTCCGGAGTACTTTTTAGTATATTTTCCATACCACCGTACTCTAGTATACTTAAGAGTACCCGGGGTACTTTAAAGTTGTACCTGAGCCCACAACTCCCGATCGAACTTAACTCACCTCATACGTGTTTTGAATTACCGGTAGGTGAACGTTGGATGCGTTCCCAAGAAGGTGATGTTTAATACGGCACTACACGCAGAGTTTATTCACGACCACAAGGACTATGGCTTTGATGTAGAATTGAAGAACTTCGACTGGGGGTAAGCCATTAGTTCAGCCGTTTAAATGAATTACATATATAAACGTTCGCAATATGTGCTGTCCACACAGGCTAATCAGGGACGATACTTTCCGTGTCAACTTGATTTTCGCCAAGAAAAGATTTTCTAACAACGAATAATACCGTTAAAGTGGAAAGTTTCGTCCATCATTAGCATGTGCGGACTACACAGGCTAATATGGGACGACACTGTACGGATACGCATAAAACCCAGTTTCGACATAACGAGACTAACATGTCTACGCCTAGCGACCGGGAGATCACGGGTTCGATCCCCACCGTGGGAGCGTTCTTTAGATCTCCCCCAAAGACACCAAGTACTGGTTCTAGGCCCAGGAAACGGACTCGAGAGCGTTTATATAAGCCTTAGGCTTTCGATGCAATCGAGCTAAAATAAATAAGTTTAAACTAACATTTCTACTTGTTGCAGGCGCATCAAAGCCCAGAGGGATGAGTACATCCGCCGCCTCAACGGAATCTATGAGACAAACCTTGAGAAGGTAAGCTACACGCGAGCGCGTGGCGGTAGCGACTAGAAGATCTTGCATGTATTAGACTGTCGAAATAACAGTATTGGAATCCATATTTCTGTGTTTACTTTGTTTTGTTTTTAGCACGTAGTTAGAATTGTATAATAATAATCATAATAATAATAATAATAAAAAAATAATAATATTACTTATAATGAATATACTTATTATTACGATTTGTTTAGTTTTATTTGAAAAAAAGTTTTGTAAGGGGTTGGATGTTGGTTGTAGTGTTGCAAAACGATAATATACAGAAAGGGGAATAAGATCTATTGAGTTTAATATATCATGGTAACTACAGTTTGCCCTTAACAAACGTTAGCATTTTCAGTATTATGTTGTGTGTGTGTTTTCAAAGTTTATGAGGTCTTTCCACAACCGAGGCTGCATTATGCAAGGACCCACAGTGTGCTCAAGCACTCCTTCCTAATTTACTTCACTAGACTCACGAATATCGGGACAAGATATGAATTATAGCTGCAATTTCCAGCTATTTGATTTTTACTGAATGTTTGTCAATTTTGGTGTGGTCTTGCGCTGTGGTGGAAACCCCGAGTACCCAGGGTAAATCCCACATGTCCGATATGGTGACCACCTACCAAACTCACATGCGCCGGAAGCGGGCATACAACCCGGGTCGCAGAGGTGAGAAGCGCGTGCACCGACCACTGCGCTAGCCGGATAGCCGTACAGTATTATGCTGATTTCCTTCAGTCTAAGGTGGAGAAGATTGTTGGGCATGCGCAGTTCACAGAAGACGGCTGCGTGGAGGTGAACGGGGAGAAGATATCCGCCAAGCACATCCTGATTGCAACTGGAGGGCGCCCGGCCATGCCGTCGATTCCAGGTATACACTGGGGAACAATTAAGCTCCGCTCAGGAAAAACTGGGCTCAATGCATTAATCCCAGTTTTCCCATAATGAGTTTCAATTACACGATAGCTAGTCATTTCTATAAATCTGACGTTCATTTGACGTGTTTTAGGCTGAATAATGATACCTAAGGCCAGTAAAACTCCTAATTTTTATAAATTGCTTAAGGGCGGGTAATGATAAATAAATTCACGTACAACTTGTACATTTCTTTTGCATAACAGCGTCAATTCAAAGTGTCGTATCGTCATGCCCATGCCTTTTCTACTGCATCTGGATACTTCCATCTATAATCTCGCCCTTATTTCATCAAGGGCGACACACGACACACGAAGCGATACACGATATTTTGCGCGATACTCAAAGCAGTACACGATATTTTGCGCGATACTCAAAGCGAAGAACGATATTTTGCGCGACACACGAAACGAGGCGCGATATTTTGCGCGATACACGAAGCGACGCGCGAAAATGTACCACGAAATATCGCCCATGTGTAGGTAGCCCAAATGGCGATATAGCGTGGTAAATATCGCGTGTCGCTTCGTGTATCGCACAAAATATCGCGCGTCGCTTCGTTTGTCGCGCAAAATATCGTGCGTCGCTTTGAGTATCGCGCAAAATATCCAGTATCGCTTCGTGTGTCGTGTGTCGCACTTGATGAAAGAAGGGCGAGATAATAGATGGCACGCTCCGGATTCCGTACTTTTCATATCAAAGCTAATTATTTCTATTGAAGTAACCGAGAGTGACACATCATGCCCGAATCAAGGTCACATCATGCCCGAATCAAGGTCCAATGATGTACTATAATAAGCACGCGCTTCATTCATAAACTTCTTATTTCTTTTGAAGTAATTTTAGGCCAACAAATAAATCCTGAACCAAGGTACAGTCTAATATAATATTTTTTTTTCAGGATAAACACGCGTAATATCTTTACAGAGAGACACTTATTACATAGTTTCGTCCCCATATACATTCCTGACATAAAACCAAGACTTCCCAATATACATCCCTGGCAATACAAAACAACTGAAGGCACAATAGCGACTAAGAATCCCCCCCCCCCCCCGCCCCAACGCCACATGTTGTAATATGTAGCAATGTCTTTGTTGAAAAGGGAACATATATTATGTAATTGTGGAATGGAAATAATCGCACATTCACAAATACAGGAACATTGTCAGCAAGTTAAAATACGTTGAAAAGTGTAGAAGAACGTTCAAGTTCGTGTCAACGGACAGAAAGACAAACAGGCAGACGGACAGACAGACTGACAAATAGACGAACGGACAGACGGACGGACCGACAGACAGACGACAGACAGACAGACAGACTATGGTGATTTCAGTATACAACTTTTACATTGTTAAGATGATATAATGTAATGATGTTGATACATTGATTAATGTTCAAGGATGTATGGAAAGCACGATTGTTGAGGTTTGAGTTATTTTACTGCGCGTTATCTCAATTAATGGCTAAAGCAAAAAACACACACTTAATTGCAAATTTACAATACATTAGTTCTATATTCGGTTTGCAGGTGGCGAACACGCTATTTCCAGTGACGGTTTCTTTGATCTGGAATGCCTACCAAAGTAAGCCTGTACAAACGGTAGATAAAACATTGGAGTAACTTTGAGTAATTGCTTTGTTGATGAATTGTTGAAATGAAACATCAATATTTTGAAGAAGGTATTATTCTTCTAATTGTCGAACACAATGTAATGACACGCATATATATATATATATATATATATATATATATATATATATATATATATATATATATATATATATATATATATATATATATTATGAGTCGATGATGATGATTATAATGATGATGAGGAGGAAGAGAAGGAGGAAGACGATGTTGCTGCTGCTGCTGCTGCTGCTAATGATGATGAAGAGATGATGATTAAGATGAAGAAGAAGGTGATGATGAAGATGATGTGTATTATGAAGACGTCGAGGTTGATGCTTATATTGGTGATTGCGGAGATGTTGATGACGTCGATGCTGCTTATGCGGATGCTATTGCTGATGATGATGACGACTTCGTCGATGATGATGACGAAGAAGAAGAGGATGACGGCGTTGATGAAAGCGATGACGACGACGATGATGATGATGATTATGATGATGATGAGGATGAGGATGATGATGATGATGATGATGATGATGATGATGATGATGATGATGACAATTAACACCCTTAACACCCTTGTTATCCCTTCTTCAGAAAGGTGGTGGTGGTGGGTGCGGGATATATCGCAGTGGAGCTTGCTGGAATCTTCAACGCGCTCGGTGCAGACACATCCATATGTATCCGCTATGATCAGGTTGGTTTGTCACATGGTCACTCGAAATGGCGTTTCCAGTGAATTTAACATCGTATAAAGGACGTCTCTTCTAAACATAAATCCAGTCTAAGCGGATAGTGTGGTTCCTGACTTCGGTCTGCACAGTATAATCTGGGACGACACTAAATTCTTTGCGCAAATAGATTTAGCCCAGATTCCTCTGAATGACGCTTATGCCGATAAATATAACGCAGATAAAATTACTTTGACGTTGCTTTAGCGGGTAAGGAAAGCATTAATAGTGCAACATCAGTTGCAGAAGCAAGTAAAAACATGTATAAAATATTTGTGGAAATGGTATACTTAAGAAAATATTCCCGCCAAAACGGATAACTTCAATGATAATTTGAAATGTTTTCTTATAGATTAAAAATATTTTGGGGGGAAATATGTGCCATAAAGATCAATAATGACTGAATGTAAAATATAAACAAGATTCCCCTAGAAATCGATAATATGGATGGAAATGGAAATGGTTTCCCAGAAGATTGGAAATGTTTGTGAGAAAGAGGAAGCCTCATAAAGATCAAGAATGATTTTACAAATGTCATTATTTCGGATATTTTCACTAACGATATCATGTAAGCCGCGTTCCGAGATAACTGGGCTTAATGCACGTGCATTAAGTGTCATCCCTGATTAGCCTGTACAATCCACACAGGCTAATCAGGGACAATACTTTCCGTCTTCGCTTGAATTTCGTTAAGAAGAGACCTTCTGCGGACTGCACAGGCAAATCTTTGATGAAACTTCACGAACTCGCATTAAGCCCAGTTTTCCCAGAACGCGACGCATTTGGTGGAATATGTTGATTTAAAAAATATTGCAGTGGGGATCAAAATTCTGAAAAAGTACCCCGGTAATGGGAATTGTTTTTTTCAGATAATATATAAGGATACAATAAATTTTCAGTTGTAATTCTGTTTAGAGAAACGAAATACATGTACATTAACCGCAACCGGGCATTATATTTTACATTAAGATAAATAATGTTTGATAAAATTGTCAGAATTGGAAAGGTTTCCGTTAAGAACGACTTTGTTTAAAGTAAATAAACGGGAGCAGTTGCTTCTATAGATCCATATATATTTAGAAAACACTATAAATTGAAATAAAGCCCTTTAAAGGGCCCTTTTCGCAGAATTTGGCATATTTTGAAGTTTGTCATTAAATGCGTTATATTGATAAATGTAAACATTGGATCTTAAAAGCTGCAATAAAAAATCAAGAATAAAATTAAAACAAGGAAAAAAAGTAGCCGGTACCAGGGCTCGAACCAGTGACCCCCGGAGTCCTGGAGTTAGTCTGAAGAAAAACGCAATAGACCCCTCTCGGCTATTCCGCCGAGTGTACATAGAAGAAGTATTTTATACCTTATATAAGCAATATTCGTAGTTTTGTAAATTTAAACGACAACAACAGAACTCTCCAAATTATTCAATCGTTTCGCGTTTCAACGCTTTATAATTTTTAGGTTTTCAAATCGTCAAAAGATACATTTAATGGCTATAGTGGACTATGGTAAATGTTCAGTAATACTGTTTCCTCACAAATATCATAACTAAAACGAAAATTTGCGAATCTGAAACAACTTTTTTCAATTTTGTCAATTTACCAAACCGTGAAAAGATCCCTTTAAGATCATGTGGCATCGGTAAATTTTTGAATTGGGAATAGTTTGTCTTTGTTTTTTTTTGTTTTTTTATAAATATACATGGAAATATATAAAGTGTGCGTGGGGAAATTATCCAAAATGATGCAATCAAAATCTATAATATTTGGAAAACGGTATTCTTGAGAAAAGTTTCTATTTAACGTACATGTACTTACTTTCTATGTTATTCTAAAGTAGTCCTTTTGTAAACTCAGGTGCTTCGAAACTTTGATGAGATGATAAGCAGCTCTTTAACGGAAGAAATGGAGAGAGCGGGCGTCAAAGTGCACAAACGAACACAGGTATTTTCAAACTTATTTAAGCTCACATGTGCCATTGCCCTCAAAACGTTATTTTATCAAAACTTTTTACGATACGATGGTCTTCTTGCCGCTAATTACTCGTCAAGTTATTATTATCTTCAACTTGTTTTCAATTTAAATGTTATGCCATTTGCTTTGATTATTTAATATCGGATATCAATTTCGAATTTAATACATACAGTAAAGCTTAACTTAAGAATGCTTGTACTACGACCACTATCGTCTCTTCATTTAACATTCCAATACAGGGGCGTGTTTAGGCATTTTTTTTGACAAAAGACATTAAATATGATTACTTACAAATCTGTGATGTTTTGAATAGTCTTAACGAGTTATAAAAGCATAAACAAAAGTTGAATAAAACATATCGCCTTATCCGGTTTTAGATCCCGGGACCCTTGTAAGCTAGAGATAGCTACCACTGTGCCACGCATGATCTTATACAGAGCAGCGAAATACAACCGCTTTTTTAGTACTCAACGTATTTTTTCCAAGTTTACGAGGAAAGGCGTTACAAGCGCTTTAATATTTTACTGATTTCTTTCTGATAATGGTTATTTAGTAATGAACCAATAATTTTATCGTTTCTCAAGAGTGTTATTTCGCTTATTTACACTTCATGTATTTCGGGACAAATATTTTTGAGTGTATTTTGAAAATCGTCAAGTTACCAATATGTGACCATGTCCCTTTTATATGCTTGGTAGAATTTTGAGAACTACTTGTAGTTAAGTCAACATACTCTCTCTGACATAACATGTTGTTAACCAGGTAACCAAGGTAACGGAGGAGGCTGACGGGACCTTGACCCTTGAACTCAACACGGGCAGCAAGGTCACGGAAGTCAACTGTCTTCTATGGGCGGTAGGACGCGTTCCTAACTCGGATAAAATAGGCCTGGGCAAAGTGGTACGCAGTAGATATTTGTAATCTTTCTTCACTTGAAAACTTAAAACCGGGTACTTTTGTAAAGCAGAAACCCAGGTATGGCGCAAGGGCTTAACAAAGTCCAAACATAGTTATTTTAAATACTATGTATCCAATATTGTTCGTAGGACAGTAATTTTGGTGGATGTTCGTGGTCTTCTATACCACGAGATCAAATGAATAACGAACTTAAAAGTCTGAAGTCTTATATTAAACAATATAAAAACGATGTAACGATCAAATGAACATGACCCATTGAATGAATCCACAAACATTCATTTTAACGGAACTAAATTAATATACTGTAATATTTTTTTTTACATATTTAATCATCAAAGCTTTTAAATTCGATGCTCTTACCTGTTTTAGTGCCTCGTCATCAACTTAGCGACTGAACTGAACTTTTGTTTACACCTATATGTTTTGTGAATAAGTGTAGGCAATTGGTGAGGATTGTGTGCCCTTAAACAGGTTACACCACCAACACTATGCTTTGATTTTATAGGTTCGACAGACCCTAGTTTTGTTAGAAGTGTGTTTGTCGTACGCTTCTGTCCTATTACAATTGGTCACTTGTAAAAAATAAAGGACCACGAAGTGTTGATACGATCTACCTCTTGCTTAGAGAACGGTCCCGTATTCACAAACGGATCTTAGACTTAAGTCTTAAAATGAAAAAGAATATTCTTTAAACTGCTAAACTGTTCTAAATCTTCATGAACGTTATGTTTTACATAGCAGTTAACACATATAATTGCATTACCGATATCCTTTAATAAAAACAATCTGTTAATTACATTGTCTCCATTTAACCTGTATATATTCAAACTCTGGAGCGTGTTTTCTTAATTCTAAGTCTATTCTTAAATCTCAAGTCTAAGAATTGGTTGGTGAATACGGGCCTGGGGAGTAACCTTGTGAAAACTTAAACCCTTTCCCCCATAAGAAGCAAAGTGAAAATGGCTATATGCAAACACCATAAAACCAGCCTTCAAGTAACTCGCAGTCTGTTCAGGTTTTATGCTGTTTGCTGCCCATCAGTGTCTAATGGTTGGAAATAAACTTGAATCTAGTAAGTAAGGTCTTTAATTAAATGTGTCAAGAATACGTATCTAAGTGGTAAAGGTTTAATAATGTTTAACACTATTAATATTGCCGTGTGTCAGGGCATCAAGACGGACGGCCAGGGCAACATCGAAGTCGACGAGTTCCAGAACACGTCCCGACCCAACGTGTACGCCCTAGGGGACGTGTGCGGCCGCGCCCTCCTCACGCCGGGTACAATCAAAGCTGTTCACCTATGTTAGCCTGGCGTTGCCTTCACGCGCTTGCTTATGCGTGCATTTTATGCGACGAATCTTCCTTTAAACTAGAAATACCATGAAAGCAGAAAGTGACGTGCCTGATTAGCCTGTTCGGACTGCACCTTACGCATATGCCTCAAACCCCGTTTTCCCGTTTTCCGGATATTAATTTCGTTTTATATAATGTTTAATAACGTCGCATAAAATACATGTTTTTTTTTAAAGCAAGTGGATGTATGCAACGCATATGGATCGGACACGTTAATGAAGTGTATTCTTAATGAAAATCCAGTTAAAGCATAAAGTGTTGTCCCTTATCAGCCTGTGGGGACTCCGCATGCTACTCTGGCACGACACTTTGAACACATGCATTAAGCCCAGATTTCACAGAACGCGGCTAATTTACATATTTTTTTATAATGGCCTTATATATATATATATATAACCAAAGGGATTGTCCGACACTTTTCCAATTAAGGTATACGAACTTTAATGAAATTCGTGTTTTTGCCTTAAATTTATTTCTTACATGACCATCTTTTTGAATACATGCCTAATACTGCGTAAATTTTTGTCAAAATCAGAACAAGTTTCAGGTCCCCAACATTCTGAATATAAGCCTCCGCGTTGTAGAGAGGGCGTTTTCAATACTACTTGCGGTCCCGGGCTCGAATCCCGGCACTTTTGTATTTACCTTTCGTTTGCTATTATAGTTATTTTAGAATATTCCAAATATTATAGTGTTGTTTATAAAAACCTAAAATGACTTAAAACGTGCGAAAACATGTATGTGCGTTTTTTTCCCTGTCTTTCTTATTATGAAAAACGCGTTTTGAATTCTAAGGTTTATATGAGTCCTTCCGGCCTGATATGTACAGGTACCGTGTAAATATATTTGGACCGTGTTCTGCGAAAAGGTGGTTTAATGCATGTGTGTAAAGTGTCGTCCCAGATTAGCCTTTGCAGTCCGCATTACATGTTACTTATAGTTTTAAGAAGTAAAGGAAAGTTGTATATCAAATAAGATATTTTGTGCAACGTATAAAATTTTTCTCATTTGTGGCAAACGTAGGCGCCTTTGCAGGTGGAGCTGAAAGTTAAATTTGCGTGTTGAAACTTAATTATTTCTCTATTCTATTGTTAGTTAGAATACACTATTAAGACAGCAAAAGAAAAATACAAACAAACAAACGTAACTGTTTTTGTAGAGCTGCATACTACTGTCTTTCCTGCCTGAGACTGCATTTTTTGAGGCTCATGGAGTGTGTACCAGCACACACTGTCTAATTAATTTACAAGACTCATGAACGTTCGGACGAATTTTGAAGAATAGCTGCAATTTCAATCTCTGTGTTTCTTTATTGAAAGAAATTATTTATTTATTTATTTTTATTGGGTGGGGGAGGTGCGACGAATCCAAAAGAAAACCCACCTGCACGGTATGGTGACCACCCTCCAAACGCACATGTTGCCTTTTGTCCTTTTCCATACTGTTTACATTAACGCCCATTGTTCTCGGAAAACTGAGCTTTGTGCATGTTCGTTAAGTGTCGTCCCAGATAAGAATATGACGTACATACATGCTGATCTGGGACGACACTTTCCACTTTTAAGGATTTTTTGTGTAAATGATGTCTCTTTTAAAACTAAAATTCAGTTAAGGCGGAAAGTGTCGTCCCAGATAAGCCTGTGCAGACTGCAAAGGCGAATCTTGGATGACATTTTAGGCACATGCATTAAGCCGCGTTTTCTCAGAGAGAGGGTCATACCTATCACTGGTTCTACCAATAGTTGCCATAGCAGCCGGCAGACGCCTGGCGCACCGTCTGTTCGACGGGAAACACGATCTTAAACTGGACTACAACAACATCCCCACCGTGGTCTTCTCGCATCCTCCAATAGGCACCATCGGACTCACACAAGGTATTGCGTTTGTTGTTTGTATGAAGAAACATACTTTAGATTCATTGAAATAAATGTGCTTTGTGGATTTTTTATCTTTAAAGGACGTCTATTCGAAAGGAAAATTTAGTCTAGGCGGCAAGTTTCTTCCTTGATTAGCCTGTGCAGCCTGCACGGGCTAATCTGGAATTACACTTTACGCAAATGCATTAAGCCCCGATTTTCCAGTACGCGTCTCAAATATGTGTGTTAATATCTGCCACGGAAGAAACATTGCACCATTGTCGTCTGCGTCTTACCTTCAAAAAAGCTTGTCGTCTGAGTTTTGTTTGGTATGTACTGATACTTGCCATAAAGCAGGCTCTTTTACTCTGATTTGACTGTCTTCGTCTGGTACTGCTACTTACGCGCAATAAGTCGTTGTCGGCTCAGGTACTACTTAAAACTACCCAGGGTACTCTTATGTATACTACAATGTACCCCGGGTACGGAAAATAACTTTAAGGCACCGACCATACTCCGGTGTTTGTTATCAGTATATTTCTAGATTACCCGGGGTTCTGTGTTTGTTATCAGTATATTTCTAGATTACCCGGGGTTCTGTGTTTGTTATCAGTATATTTCTAGATTACCCTGGGTTCTGTGTTTGTTATCAGTATATTTCTAGATTACCCGGGGTTCTGTTAAGTTGTATCTCAATGGACAATGACCTATCGAGCGTTACTCTGATTTGACTGTCTTCGTCTGCTACTGCTACTTACGAGAGTGGCGTTTTGTCCTTTCTTAAACAAACAATTGACGGTTGCTGTCTGGTTCTTAAAATAAATATGATTGTTTCGCCTACTATATTGGTATTAGCAGACTTAGCGACTTAGTAAGTCGTCCCCATGACATAGATTATTTGTTCTTTGCTCTTGTGTTTACTGCGCCGCTTTTTTTCGATCGCACTCCTCTTTAATTAAGTTTTGCACTCCTCTTTTTCTATCTCGTTCCCTCGATTTCCCACGAGTAAGTAGAGTAAGTATGTCGTGGGGACGAGCAAGATGAGTGCAATAAGAAAACAGAGGAGTAAATGTCACCTATATGCCACCGTAGTTTACTCCCCCCCCCCCCCACTGCTACTTAAATAATTTATTGAAGACGTTTAAAATATTAACTTGATTGTGAAATGTTAGACATCTGAAATCTAAAATAAAACGGTACATTCCAGCTATTAAGATTTTAATAAGTTTTCACTTTTGATCTGGTCTGATGATGTGTGTGTGGGGTGAGTGGGGTGGGTGGACGGAGTACCCCGAGAATCCGTCTTGTCCGGTATGGTGACCACAAACCAAACTCACATTAGCCAGAAACGGGGCTTAGTTTAATTTAAACCTATTTATTTTATCTCGATTGCATAAAGAGCCTAAGGCTTATTGTAGACGCGTTCGAGTCCGTTTCCTGGGACTACAACCCAGTACTTTGTGTCTATGGGGGAAATCTATTGAACGCTCCTACAATGGGGATCGAACCTGTGACCTCCCGATCGCTAGGCGGACACCATATCCACTACCCCTCAGTGACCTTGACGGGGCTTGAATCCGGGTCGCCTAGGTGAGAAGCTCGTTAAGCAGCCACTGCGTTACCCGGATAGCCATTAACTAGACCGTCTACTACTGACGCTTGTGTACCTTATCATTTCAGCCGAGGCGGAGAAGGCGTACGGAGCGGACAATCTGAAGATTTACCGGACAACGTTCACCCCGATGTACTACGCCATGACCGAGACCAAGGTCAAGTGCAGCATGAAGCTCGTATGTCTGCTGCCCGATGAGAAGGTGAGTGGCGTCACTTCCGGCGCACGCGAGTTTGGTTGCCGTGGCAATCTAGATGAGCACCACAAAGCGGCTTTGAATTGTTTGTGTGTGGCTTTGAATTGTGTATGTGTGTTAGAGACATTAAGTAAAAAACGATGTCTCTTATTTATGCTCTCGCTTGCCACAGGTGATCGGTCTTAGCAGACCTTGTCCAGATATTGCATGGATTATCCAAGCTGTTTGTTTTTGTTAGAGATAGCCAGTAATAACTGATTCCCACTCAGGGAGAGCTGGGCTTAATGCATGTGCGTTAAGTGTTGTCCCATATAAGCCTGTGCAGTCCACACAGGCTTATCAGGGACGACACGTTTCGCTTGTGTAGAAATTTTCATTCGAAGGAAGTATCTTTTAATCAAAAATCCAGTTTTGGTGGAAAGTGTCGTCCCTGATTTACATGTGCGGACTGCACTGGCTAAGTTAGGACGACACTTTACGTTCATGCATTCAGCCCAGTTTTCTCATAACGATGATCATATATACCAGGGGTGTGATTTTTCCTCTTTTCAGCTGATTTCCTCCCTTTCAATGTCGAACTTATTTTACAAATAGTACTCAACTTTGCTGGATCTATATAGAAACGAAGAGTTGATATGAACCTTATAAGGGGGGTAAGGCATTTTCTTCCCCTGCTGTGGTTCTTAAATCACACCCCTGTATACGCTGTTATCCCAAGTTCACATGCTATGAAAGAAATATGACACGATGCAACAGGCCTTCTCTATAGCCGTCTAAATAGCCGCCACCAAGCAGCAGTTTGAATTATAATCTTAGAGATAATAAGAAATCGTCGACATGTCTCGCGTTGTTTCCCCGCAGGTTATCGGCCTTCACATGCTAGGTCAGGGCTGTGACGAGATGCTGCAAGGATTCTCAGTGGCCATCAAAATGGGCGCCACCAAGCGGCAGTTCGACGACACCGTCGCCATACACCCCACCTCGAGCGAGGAGCTCGTCACCATGAGATAGTGTGTTAGAGATAATCAGTTCGAGATACCATGAAATGTTGTGTTAGAGATACACCCCACCTAGAGCGAGGGGCTCCTCACCATGAGATAGTGTGTTAGAGATAATCAGTCTAAAATATTGTTAAAGATGACTTGTTCGAAATAATGAGTGAGTGTTAGAAACAGTGCGTTAGAGATACATCGGTGGTCCATCAACATATTTTCACCATTAGATAGTGTTTTAAAGATAATCAGTTCGAAATAATGAGTGTGTTTATTAGTGATAACAATTGTTTTAATATGAT
Organism: Dreissena polymorpha; assembly: GCF_020536995.1. NCBI lineage: Eukaryota > Metazoa > Mollusca > Bivalvia > Myida > Dreissenidae > Dreissena > Dreissena polymorpha. The sequence continues at coordinate 82,020,299 of NC_068360.1, read as the reverse complement.
CTTAATGTGAGACACACCCCATTTCCATCAAAATCTCGTCACCATGGGATAGTGTGTTAGAGATAATCAAAACGAGATACTGAGTTAGTTTATAAGAAAAAAACAACTATAATTATATAGTGCGTCAGAGATACACACCAGGTCCTTTTAGAAGTTTGTTACCATGAGATAGTGTAAATAAGATAATCAATACGATATGAGAGAGTGCTTTAGAGATAATAAGTATAATGATATAGTCAGATAGTATGTTACAGATATATCTCACATTAAGCAAAAAAGGTAGTCGCCTCAAAATGACGTCATGAAGACGCGATAGGACACAAATCATACATATTCCAGCAATAACTGGTCACCATCAGGTCTTGCGTTCTTAAGAATTTTGGGCGAGATAATGTCGCAGTGGTCTACGATAATGTGTTTAAGAAAATCTTAATCAGAAACCGAACTATAATATGACAGAGCATTAACGAGATAATTTCTATACATACATTTATTTGTTTTTAGCTGTAATTGTATATGGATTATGGATACTTACGTTAAATGTATAAAATAGTGTATGTGTTATAGCTGTTATACGTCTTTGTATTTGTTTATTACAATAAACTGCACTATATTTGTTCACACAGAAGTTTATGCTTACATTTGTATTTATTTTCTGATATTTAATATATATGTACTTTGTGTGACAAAAATACATGTATTTAAGTTACATCTAAAATATGATTTCGGTAATATAGTTGTTTTATCTTATGTACAAATATATACAAAAGGAACTTAACCCAGCGTCGGTGTTTATTGTATCTCTCTCCCTGACGATTCATTTACGCTACAATTGCACCAGTAGAGTCATAAAATATTTTGAGAAGATTTTGCACACATTTTTATATCACAAAGCTTACTTAATTATATGTATACATAATCTTAGTACAATAATCTAGATGTCGTAAAATGTTCATGTATAGTTGTTCTTACTTGAAAATCTTTTAAACTTGTAAATCTTACGTTCAGAGTTGTTTTATGCTTTACCATTGTGAATACAATAAACGTTGAATCTAAAATTTAATGTGTGATCTAAAGTTAACCACTGATCATCACCAGTAAGTGGCTTAGATATGTTTTCATGTGCAGCTGTTAAAAAAATCCCGCCCAGATCTGTGATGTGGTTAATTGGAAGACAAATTGCAAAATAGTTCATAATGTAGAACACTAGAACGCGGTAGAAGTTGTTATTAATTTCAACCATACCATCACGCTGTTACCCAGTGCGATTGTGACAATTTTGGCGCGGTTTCGAATTCCACAAGTGTTTGGGACAAATTCCAAGTCGACATGTGATTTAAGTTGGTATGTGTTTGGTTTGCTCTTAAGGCCTAAAATTAAACGTCGATTGTTTCCACAAACCCAATTGACCCTAATTTTTCTCGCCGACCCTGAACATTAGTGTGTGGTATTCCAGGTTGTGTTTGCGATGATATGAGTCGCGTTCTGAGAACACTGGGCATAATGCATGTATGTACGATGTCGTCCCAGATTAGCCTGTGCAGTCCGCACAGGCTAATCAGGGACGACACTTTCCGCCTAAATTGGATTTTGCTAAGAATTGACTTCATTAAAACGATAAATGTCATAAAAGCAGAAAGTGTCGTCCCTGAATAGCATATGCGGATCGCACAGGCTAATATGGGACGACACTTTACGCACATGCATCATGCCCAGTTTTCTCAGAATACGACTCATGTTGTTACACTCGATTATATTCGCAGTATTGCATTCCATTAGATGAATTTGATTATTGGAAATCGGGGCTTAATGCACGTGCGTAAAGTGTCGTCCCGTAGAGGCATGTACAGTCCACAAAGGCTAATAAGGGACGACACTAATGGAATGTTGCGTATAAAGTAAGTATTTAATTAAAGAATAACCAGTCTAGGCGGAAAGTATCGTCCATTATTAGCCTGCACATGCTAATCTGGGACGACACTTTACGCACATGCATTACGTCTACTCACAGGCTAATCTGGGACGACACTTTACGCACATGTATTAAGTCTACTTTTTCCCAGAACGGAACTCGTTTAAACAAAAAAACATGTTGCAGAAGAATATGGAAGATTTCTGTCATTGAATATCCTTTTTAAAGTAGAAAAAAGTTACCACAAACAAATGCGAACGATTTACCTACCCTATTGTTGGCGATGATAGCGGAAAACTTTGTTTGGCCTGCCACCGAAACCGCGATGTACACAAAGCAGAACGTGATACAAAAATGTCCATGTTTTGTTCCGGTAACGCGCATCATGTACATTCTTTGTTTCTTACATTGTTGTGGGCTCGCGTGCGTATGATGTCGACTGGACATTGCCCTCTCGGTGTCAACCCGGATACAGTTATTGAGTGGCGTAAATACGGTCATACATTCATATGATATGGCTATAAGTATTAACAATAAAACAATTTTATTTTGGTATATTACTCATTTTAATACATATCACATTTATTTCCATACATGTGACGTCAAATCATCACTTGGGATAACAGCAGAAATATCATGATGACATCGAAAGCCTTTGGTTTATGGAGACAAGTTCGATTCCGTTTATTAGTTAAATCCAGTACGTACTGCCTTAATTTAAGTTTTCTGAATGTGATTCGTACTAGGGAGCTCTTGGCCCTTAGGTTGACCGTTTCCGGTACGCGACCGCGAAAAGTTTTACTGGCTATCTCTGATGCGCTCCTTGGAGATGTATACATGTAGACGGGCGGGGAAGCAGGATTAAGTGTTATAGAGAGGATGGGGTGGATCATATCTAGTACGTGTACTTACCTAGCTCGTGTTTATCGTGATACATTACGCGGAGTTTCAATTTCGCCCTTTAACTATATGATAAGTCAGCGCTTTAATTGGCTTCTGTACGACGTAATGCTCCTATTTAAATTATAGCTGTCCGTCTGTCTGTCGCGCTCGGAAATCGAATCGCCCATACGCCTTTCGACTCGTTCGTTCGTGTTAAGTCGTTATTTTGTGAACAAGTAATGTGACTATACATTTTTGCCGTGTGCGATAAAGTATATAAGTATTCAAATCACACGCAAATCGATGGTGAAGTGTAAACTATTTTATCCTTTAATATATCTTTATGACGTACAATAATTTTTCACCCAAAACGGAATCTCGCGGAGAAAGACGTTCCGTTTGAAGGGATTGGAGATTGTCTAATTGATATATTTTGATGTTGAATAAAATGATAAGATCATTGTTTTGAACGAGTCTGATGTCACAAGCTGACAAAACACTCAAAGAAAGCGGAAACAACTTATGCCTTATGACGCGGAGGAATACATTTATGGAACACAATGAGATACGATACGTCACAATGAAGAGCCCGGACCGCGGAAGCAGTATGCAGGCGAACCGTTTCTTATACGCGGAAAGAATAAGTGTCGTTTCGTGCGGATAAATACTGTCGCAAACACAAGCATCGTCTTGGTTAATTCACTAGAAAGTTCCAAAATATGAACTCTAAAACATACATTTTATTTAAACAACATGACAAACAGGTTGATGCTTGATTTAATCCAATGTCATGTAAGTCCTATTACTTGAGTTATGTTTCAAAATTTCACATAATTCTGATGATCCTTAAAAAGCCATCCCAAATGTTCCCAGTGCACTTGTTTGTTTTTTTCGTAACAGTTGGAAAACAATATTTTCACATTCTGATCCACGTTGATCTTCAGGCTGTTAATATTGAATTGTTTTTTTTTTAAATCTCTGAATGGTTTTGAGTTTTATTGACGACACTTTACGCACATGCATTAAACACCCTTTTCACATAGCATGGCGCATTTGAATGTATTTCTATCAAATACTTAAATATACCGTATTCACTTGCTTATTATGCTCCCCCCAATTTTTTTTTTTTTGGGGGGGGGGGGGGGAGCATATAGTCGCCGCTTCGTCTGTCCGTCCGTCCGTCCGTGTGTCCGTCCTAGCACAATTTTTGTCCGGGCTATTTCTCAGCAACTAATGACCGAAATTCAATGAAACTTTATGGGAAGCTTCACTACCAAGAGTAGATGTGCATATTATCAGCGGGTTCTGGTCGGATGATTTTTCACAGAGATATGGCCCTTTGAAAATTTCCATTAACTGTAGATATAGTGCAATTCTTGTCCGGGCTATTTCTCAGCAACTGATGACCGGAATTCAATGAAACTTTATGGGAAGCTTCACTACCAAGAGGAGATGTGCATATTATCAGCGGGTTCTGGTCGGATGATTTTTCACAGAGTTATGGCCCTTTAAAATTTTCCATTAACTGTACATATAGTGCAATTCATGTCCGGGCTATTTCTCAGCAACTGATGACCGGAATTCAATGAAACTTTATGGGAAGCTTCACTACCAAGAGGAGATGTGCATATTATCAGCGGGTTCTGGTCGGATGATTTTTCACAGAGTTATGGCCCTTTGAAATTTTCTATTTACTGTACATATAGTGCAATTCTTGTCCGGGCTATTTCTCAGCAACTGATGACCGGAATTCAATGAAACTTTATGGAAAGCTTCACTACCAAGAGGAGATGTGCATATTATCAGCCAGTTCTGGTCGGATGATTTTTCACAGAGTTATGGCCCTTTGAAATTTTCCATTAACTTTACATATAGTGCGATTCTTGTCCGGGCTATTTCTCAGAAACTGATGACCGGAATTCAATGAAACTTTATGGGAAGCTTCACTACCAAGAGGAGATGTGCATATTATCAGCGGGTTCTGGTCGGATGATTTTTCACAGAGTTATGGCCCTTTGAAGTTTCCCATTAACTGTACATAAAGTGCAATTCTTGTCCGGGCTATTTCTCAGCAACTTATGACCGAAATTCAATGAAACTTAATGGGAAGCTTCACTACCAAGAGGAGATGTGCATATTATCAGCGGGTTCTGGTCGGATGATTTTTTACAGAGTTATGGCCCTTTGAAATTTTCCATTAACTGTACATATAGTGCAATTCTTGTCCGGGCTATTTCTCAGCAACTGATGACCTGGATTCAATGAAACTTTATGGGAAGCTTCACTACCAAGAGGAGATGTGCATATTATCAGCGGGTTCTGGTCCGATGATTTTTCACAGAGCTATGGCCCTTTGAAATTTTTCATTGTACATATAGTGCAATTCTTGTCCGAGCTATTTCTCAGCAACTTATTACGGGAATTCAATGAAACTTTATGGGAAGCTTCACTACCAAGAGGAGATGTGCATATTATCAGCCGGTTCTGGTCGGATGATTTTTCACAGAGTTATGGCCCTTTGAAATTTTCTGTAAACTGTACATATAGTGCAATTCTTGTCCGGGCTATTTCTCCCCAACTACTGACTGGAATACAATGAAGCTTTATGGGAAGCTTAACTACCTTGAGGAGATGCGCATGTTATTTGTGGGTTCTGGTTAGATGATTTATTTAGAGAGTTATGGCCCTTTGAAATTTTTAAGTTGCTAAACCATCCATCGTATTATTTTGTCCAAAGTTATGCCCCTCAAGACGTTTCCTTTTATCTGAATATATAGTACAAATAAGAAAAATATAAATGTGATTATCTTGATTTAATATATATTCAACTTTGTTTTGCACACAGTAATATTATCTTAGACCGAACAACCACACAAACTTAAAACACCCAATATTTAGAACCACAAGTTTTTTTGCTGAATAATGTGCTGTCGACGACGATGGCGATCATAATGGCGGAACTGTCGAAATGAGAATGTTAAAGACACTATTAAAGTGCGTTTCGATTCATGTTATATATTATGTACCACTTCAAAAAACTGTTATGCCAACAAGCGAACGCATTTTGGTTTTAAAAACCGAAGTTTGGTTTACGCCTTAGTGCGGTATTACATTGTCCTCTGTTTTTACAATAGCGAACAACTAAAGTGATTTCAGCGCTTTGATTAAAAACATTTCATTGACGCTAGCTCGTGGAGTACATTTGTTTATAAGAGTTTTCTCCCTTCTTAATACACTCATAATGATGAGACTCGACCGGGAAAATATTTAGTTCTCTGATACCGAAAGTATTTGTAATACAAAATGACCGATCTCGAAGGTCAACGTGTTGTTTAATCAGAACAGCTGATCGTTAGTTGGCGAAAATGTTTCTGGATTTTCATCATCAAAGGAATTGTCACTATGCTGACAGTGTAACAAATGGAAACGGAGGTTAACAAATACTAGATGTAGCCAGCTTTGACTAAGGTAACTATTGCGTCATTTTAGGACAAAATCAGTATATTAATGTGTGGTACGATAATCTTCTTCTGTGGCGTTCGTTTTCGTTATAACAAGCGTTCGGAGATTCTAGTGTAGCTGTAACACTCGTATTGTGTCTCTGTGGATTTATGTAGAAAGAAGTGTTGATTTAAGATGCAGTGGACTCACAGGTAGGGTTTAACTCCCCCTGTTGTATACAGTATCATGAGTATGGGGGTTGAGGGCGTTCGAATTACGCAAAGGTCTGGTATTCGGTTTGCAAAACAGCCGTTGTTTCGTTTGCAAACCTTTAAATAATCCTTAGAATATTCAACTTTATTCAATCAAGACACTGTTAATCGATAATCGCTTATACTATACAGGCTCGTCGGGCTAATCGATGTTGAAATAAGTGTTCTAATTTCAGGACAGTATCAGTGGTCGACGAGATAAGACAATGTCATGTCAGCGTGAAATATTAGATGTGGATTGCATGTTGTTCTTTTAATTTCGACGGTCATGTTTTTATGTATTTATCTAAGTTTGTTGGTAACATTCTGATAAACAGGACAACAGTGATGTTCAGAGCATATTTGTGAGTTCTTACTTTCAATGTTTTTTTTCGCTTGAAGTGTATGTATGTATACGTTTAATTATATTATTAAGCATGACATATCAAAATACAATGTTTGTGTTACCGTATAATGTTTGAAATGTATATCTTTATACACGTGTTCATAATAAACTGTAAAAGATAATGTACGGTATTGTGTACTTAAGTTAGCTTGTGTTTTTTTTTTAGAAAAATGTCCGTAGTCCGCGTACGCTAATCTGCGACAACACTTTACGCACGTGCGTTAAACTCCGTTTTTTTTCCAAAGAGGGGCTAAGATCATTTCTGTTTTAGTAAGAGAAACAACACACGTAGCCAGCATATCGTTTGCCTTGTCCTCAAATAAGGTTGATATATACACACGTGACAAAACAGGATTGCGAATATACGTAATAAGAGCTTTAAATGGGTTTCCAGTGACTAGTTTTTTGCCACTACAAAATTTAGACTATTATTTAAAGCAGCTATCTTGATATTGATGCAATATGTATACTTCGAGTTTAGCCTCGCTCGCTCTGGGAAAACGGGGCTTTATACGTGTCCGTAAAGTGTCTTCCCAGAGTAGGCTGTGCAGTCCGCACAAGCTACTCAAAGACGTCACTTTCCGCAAAAAAATCGATTTTTTTCTAGAAGATATTTCCTTTGTACGAAAAATACCATAAAAGCGGAAAGTGTTGTCACTGATCGATAAGCCTGTGCGAACTTTCGCAGAGGCTTTAGGTCCCGTGTTCCTAAATGAGGCTTAAATATTATGTATATACATATTTCATTTAATAACGCATAATGATGAACGAACCATTTCTTAAAATGATATTAGTTTACTAATTATAGCATCAAACCTAAGAAAACATTACAAACTATTGCTACAAATGTTAATACACGCAACAAATATACCAAAATATAAAAGACAGGATACAAAAAAAGAATGTCTCTGACGTGGCTGGAAATCACGACCGACGAAGATTGCGAATTAACAGTTTGGGGCTCGATAACATATCCGAAAGTTGATTTAAAACTGGTATTTTCATAACAATAGGGAATAATAACAATAAGGAACTCTGAATTTTAAGTGTTTCATACATATGTAAATGTTTTTACGTTTTTAGTGATTAATTTTTACACAGACTGAAATTTAATATCTATTCAACAATTAACCGTGTATATATTTATGCATCTTCCTGGATTGACCATTACAGAAACTGAAATTGAATATCTACTTGACAATGTACATTGTACCTTTTTATGCATTTTCATCGATTGATTCATTGATCGTCAGATACACGTGTTTACTTTTCCAGTAATTGACCCACCATGACTATTGACAAGTCCCAAGGGATCGCGAGCCACGAGCCCGAAGAGAGACTGGTTGTGCACGGGTCCGACTCGCTAGACTCAAAACGCTCGCGCGAGAAACCACGTGACATTCACGATGCGGCTCTCGATAAAAACCGAGGTTTGCCGATCGTTCACGATGCGGCTCTCGATAAAAGCCGAGGTTTGCCGATCGACAGAGGCTGGGCATGGATTGTTCTTGGTGGTAAGCTAGCTGTATTCATCCTATGAATACACTTTGACATTTAATCTCGAATATTTTTTCTGAAGTTCAGTATATTGAAGTTGCACAAATCCCGAATTAATGACTTAGCAAGAAAATGTATGTATCATTCGGTTTGGCACGTTTTCGGTTTTCGTTATTACACCGTAGACAAAACATTTGTAAAATTTACATAATAAAGTATAGTACAACTAAAATTATAAAAACTAACACTAACAAAGCAAACTTGAGTTTGATGACGCGCCGGGTAAATGTTTATTATTACTCACGTGTCATTTTTCAGCTGCCTTTTTCTACCTCATAATTTTCGGGGGCATTCGGAAGAACTTCGGCATATTCTTTGTGGAGTTCCAATCTCGGTTTAACTCAAGTGCCTCAATCACCTCCTCCCTCACCACAATCCAGAATCTCGTGATGAGTATCGCATGTGAGTAGCAAGTCACTATTTTTGTCATTTTAACGTATCCTCGGAAAAATGTACTTGATGCATGTGCGGAAAATGTAATAACAGATTAGCCTGTGCACACCGATAAGGCTAAACAGCGACAACACTTTTCGACTTAACTGGATTTTTGTTAAAAAGAGGCGTCCTTTAACGAAAAATTCCATAATAGCGGAAAGTGTCGTCCCTGATTAACCTGCGCGGACCGCACAGGCTAATCTGTGATAACACTTTACGCAAATGCATTTAGTCCAGTTTTCCCAGAATACGTTGGAATTTTTTTAATCGCAAGCTATGGTTAGATTGTACTGTATAATCACTGGCGTATGAAATCGCTTTTGTATAGACGGTTCCGGGTTTCGAAACGAAACGTCCCAACTCTTCCCGAGGTATTGTCAAAGGATATAAGTATTTTTGCATTCATCGAAAGTCATTAACTTTACGACATGCGTATTGGAAAAAAACACGCTTAAAAACACCAACCTCTGCTCATATATTAGTGTGGTTACGGGCGCGGCTGTAATCAAATCTCTTCAATATGTACCGTCCACGTTATTAAAATCCTTTCAAGTTATTATTCATGTTGAAGTTTCTATTTCTCACCCCCACCCCCGCACTTTTCAATGATGTGCGCCAAATTGCGTTTACAGCGCCGTTCATCATGACAATAGGCCTGCAGTTCCTGTCCAACCGGATGTGCATCATCATCGGTAGTCTCGTGCTCACTGTTGCTTTCATCATCACATCTCAGGCCACAGACATCCGCATCCTGTTTGTCTCCATTGGCCTTCTGGAAGGTACGTTCCGAGCGTCTGTGAAGTAAATTTTGCCGTTACGCTTCGGCAGTCCACGTCCACAAAACGTTCCTTTCTGTCCCTTTAAATTCGTCATAATCTTACACGACTGGATTTTAATTACGTATTTTTCATCTTGTAAACCCGAAACCTTTTTCATCAACAAGCTTTTCTGTGAATGCCAGACAAATCAAATACTCCCAATTTTGATTTATTATGTCTTAAAACTCTTTGCATAGTAACATTTGTGGCTTGATTTTATTTATAAGGCTAAGACTGATGCCATTTTGTTCAGTTCAACCCGCATGATCCTATTTTCACAAATAAAAAATCGGCTGTTGGGCCGATTTGATCATATTAGTCCGTTCGTCTGTATAATAACAACGGCCCGATCGCGATGTCATTATCGTACTATTTATAGTAACGATATTTTAGTATACTACACATAAAAACATGCATCGTGTTATATTGCATGCTACACATATCTTGTGATGTAATGTGAATCTTTTCAGGTATTGGAACGGCGATGGTACATCCGCCAGTAACCGCTACGGTGAGCGAGTACTTTAACAAGCGCCGCGGGTTCGCCATGAGCTTCGCCATGAGCGGCGCAAACTTCGGAGGGCTGGTTTTCGCGCCAATCATGTCCGCACTGTTTGAAAGCGTCGGCTTCACGGGCACTCTGATGATCGTCGCTGGTATGGCACTGAACGTCTGCATTTCCGGTATGCTAATGAGGCCGATACAGTCTTTTGCGAGGAGCAGAGGCGGGGAGCCGCGTTCTACGAAAACTGACGGTGATGACCAAAGTTTACGCGATGTCATTGAATTGGATGTAGTGGAAAGTCATAAGCTTTTAGAGGTGAATGGTAATAGTCATTTTGCGAATTCGTCAGACGCGATAATAACTAATCTCATAATAGAAAGCGATTGCAAGGAACAAAACGGCATCGCGGTTCAAAATAAGCTTATCCTACAGCTAAAAAAAGACGCTGACGTCAAGAGATATGTACGTAGTGGATCTTTTGATTCTAATAAGACGTCGCATAAGGACGATTTGTCCGAATCCGCGCTGATACCACGCGCCAGGGCCTGGTCCACGGGCAACAAGCGCAGCCGTACGGTGTCCGAGCCGCCCAGTCTTGAAGTCCCCGGCGTCCCCGGCGTCCCGCTCTCGGCGCTTGCGTCGCCCCTCCTTACTCTATTGGAGTCATTGTCACATTCCCGGATAGCTATACATTCCAACACCGCCGACGGCGTTTGCGGGTCGGTTGTCGATGTTCAGGCACTAAAACCGGAAGCGCCTATCGAAAACGGTCATGCACCACTGAAGACGCAGCGGGACTCGATATGGACTAAACTAAAGACCTCCTTCGACATCAGTATATTCAGGTTGGAGACCACATTTTATTGCATCGTCGCAGTGTGATCAAACTAGTGTTTTTGTATACATTTTTTAGCAAGGCTGTTTTCGGAGAAAACCCGAGGTATTGTCATAGCCTGCTCGTCGTCCGCCGTCCACCGGCGTCTTGCTAAAACCTTTACATTGGCTCTAAAATCAGAGTGCTTTCACCTACAACTTTGAAACTTCATATGTAGATGCACCTTGATGAGTTCTACACGCCATACCCATTTTGGGTCACGAGGTCAAAGGTCAAGGTCACGTGGACCTCTAAAAAAAGAAAAAATTCTGACAAGCTTTCGCAGCCGAGCGTGGCACCCGTTATGCGGTGCTCTTGTTATACAAACATGTTAAAAGCGTTTTTTGTTAAGAATGTGATTTTTAAAATATCACGGCGTGTGAATTATTTCTTTATTGTATTTAATATAGGATCTACTTTATACTTTTTTCTTGCACTGGTATCTCACCTTATTCGACAGACGCACTGTGTTCCCGCTGTTTCTGTGCGTTGCGGGCCTGCTGTCCGCCTCCAGCATCCTCATACCGGCTTTCCTGGCGCCGCTCGCAAAGGACGCCGGTTTGACGCCGGAGCAGCGGGGCCTGCTGCTGTCCGCCACTGGCGGCGCCGGCATGGTGTCGAGGATAACGCTGTCGCTGCTGGCCGACAAGCAGTTCATCAAGCTGACCACCATCTTGGCGGCGGTCTCTGTCGCCATCGGCGTTACGGTTCACTTGCTGAGATTTGTCCATGGGTTCGGGGCGTTTGTCGTCGTTGCTATAATGATGGGTAAGTCCAATTGTTTGGTCGGTATTTTTTATAATTTGGTAATGTTGCTTTAATTATGTATACATCCAATCCGTAAATAAGCTACTTATTTATATCTGAACACGACTTATGGCAGGTCAATATTCACGTTTACAAATTGCACGTAATAATGCGTCAATTTGTAGGATGAACGAGCATGGTAAAAATAAATTTCGTTATGTAGGATAAAACAAATTGTAATACTGCAACATATCTTTATAAGTTATATGAATAGATGCGCCCAACACTGCTTTATTAGATAGATCGCCTGATCACGTTGTATATCGCCGCAGGTATATGCTGCGAGATCTACCAGGCTATGTACCCGGTGATTCTAGTCGAGTACCTGACCCTGTCGCGACTGCGCAGCTGCATCGGGTTTACCATCTTGTGTCACGGGTTTGCGGTCGCGGGCACCTTTCTTCTAGTCGGTATGTAGTGTAGAAAACCGGATGGCCATTTCGGATGTTGTTTGCTCTATTCGGTACTAAGTGTAGAAAATCGGATGGCCATTTCATATGTTGACAGCTCTATAGTCTAGGTCTATGTTTTATGTGTTAACTCTAGTCGTTATGGTGTGAGAAAATCGAAAAACCTATTCGGATGTGGTCAATTTAATTTGGTATGTAGGGTAAAAAAGCGATGGCCGTTTATGTGCTCAGCGCTAGTCAGTATGGAATGTAGAAATCCGGATGGCCGTTTCGGATGTGCTCAGCGCTAGTCAGTATGGAGTATAGAAATCCGGATGGCCGTTTCGGATGTGCTCAGCGCTTGTCAGTATGGAGTATAGAAATCCGGATGGCCATTTCGGATGTGGTCAGCTCGAGTCGGCATTTAGTGTAGTAATCCGGAAGGCCGTTTTTGGATATGGTCAGCTGTAATCATTGTGTAGTGGACACAATCGGAAAGTCATTTCGGATGTGGTAAACACTAGTCGGTATAAACTGTTTGTAACCGGATGTCCAAAGCGGATGTGGTCAGCTGGAGTCGGTATTTAGTTCCGGAGCCTGGATGGGCATTCCGTGTGAGGTCAGATTTAGTCGCCTTATAATCAGGTAAACCGAATAGTCATTTCGGATACGATGAAAGGTCAACTAAAAAAGAACACGTCCAAGTAACTAACAAAATTCGTTTGTCTCATAGCAACAATATTTCTTTTGTAGTTATTAAGTTTATCATATTCAAGTTCCTCCATCGTCGTTTAGGTCAGGATATTTTTCTGCAATAACTTAACATAAAGCCCGTTTAATATTTATTTTCATCCCGAATTTAGACACGTATAACATTAAAAAATCCACAGAATTCTGACGTAATAAAGAACTAACCAACTTCCATTGTTTCTGGGTTGGAGACATGAAACAGAACTATTCTTAT